>NC_143574.1:37734458-38038118 GCF_054136105.1 Typopeltis vanoorti
GATATGAATAATGAATATCTATTAAGTTGATCACTGGTCTTTATAACAATTCTGTTTGAAAAAAAAAAAAACGAAAAAAGTACATGCATTTCCTAAGGAAGAATAACATACTTTTAGTATACATTCCTATCCATGATTTTAAATCCTCATTCGAAGGAAACTATTTGCCAATAATGATCAACTATGGAAAATTTGTCATACAGCTTCAGAAGTATACCATCAATACTCAAATCATGGAATATTGTCCATGGAATTGATGATGGCCAACCTACAAGCCAGATGGCCTCACATTTTGGTTCTCTATTCGAAATTCTGATTTTTACTTTATTAAATAGAATTTAAACAATACAAAGCTGCTCCTAATAATATTTTTATACCAAAATTAATCAGTTTCAATTTGTAAAAAATCTGCTAATTGATTCTACCAGTATTTTAATTCCACTAAAATGAGTTATCATTCTGTTGTATAAGACCCTGATCAGACCATACTTAGACTTTTGTTCTCAAATTTGGTCCCCAGGATTTGAAGGGGATAAATTAACTGTAGAAAGGGTACAGAGGTGGATAACAAAGATGATTTCAGGACTGTACAATGTTAGTTATGAGGATCGGCTGAGGGAATGTGGACTGCAGAGTTTGGTAGATAGAAGAAGGGGAGGTGATATGATTGAGACTTTTAAACTGCTAAGAGGTAGTTACAGGATTGACACTGGGGAGTTCTTTCAGTTGGTGGAACAGCAGGAAGGAGCGATGACAAGGGGCCATCCCTGAAAGTTAGGAAAGGAAACTGTGAGCTAGAAGGTGAGGAGTGGTTTCTTTGCATGGAGGATGGTCATACTGTGGAATGCATTGCCTGATAGAGTGGTGAGAGTGAGAATGGTTAATGAATTCAAGAATGGTATGATAGACTTTGTGTTTCCCTGGAAGGACCTCCTGCGATGAGTCTTTTGACTCCATGGAGGCCGGAATAATAATAATAAGTGATATAAATCAAGTAAATATTAAATCCAGCATTATTTCAAAGCCGAATGTTTCTACACTGAGCTTTGTAGCTGAAAGTTTTGTATCAAATTTGAGCACTGAGCTTTCATAGTTTCTACATTCGGCTCTGAAATAATGCTGGATTTAATATTCACTTGATTTACATAATTTTGCATCACTGAACTGAAGCCTTTTTTTTAGCAAATACCTCTAAATAAGTGTTTGTTAATTTATTATAAACAGTACAACATTTTGGCACTGTTACAATTTCACTTACAAAAAGATTTAATATTGAAAGTATGAAGCAGAGAAATAACATTACTAATGGTGTTTTAATATCAGTTTTAGTCATTAGTAATCAGTTTTCACTGACTGAACCTTATTCCTTAAAAATCATATTTTTGAATTGAAGATTTATTTTGAAAGTAACAATACTATTTATTAATGACATACCAATGTGCTTTCAGCTTAAGCTTTATTATCCAAACTGGTTACTTTTCATAGAGTTACATTGCAAAAATTTCTATAACCTGTATTTCATCTCTTCAATAGATTATTATTATTATTTTCACAATGATAGATAGAGAAAGAGTTATGTCCATATAAGGTAGAGATGCAAGAGGGAAATAGTGCCAGTGGATTTGAGGCAGTATGGTGTGAGATAGAGGTGAATGGAATGAAATACTTGATTGGGCGTTGTTATAGACCAGGAAATATGGATGGTAGTGGCTATGAAATGTATAATCAAATTAGCCAAGCAAATAAGAAAAGAGTGATCACTATGGGCAATTTTAATTATGGCAATATAGACTGGAATGATCAGATAGAAACTGGAAGTAAAGAGAATGAGTTTCTTGAGTTTTTGAGGGATAACTACCTCAGACAGTATGTAACAGAGGGCACACGACGATTGAGGATCTTGGATTTGGTCATCTCATCAGAGGATGTAATTATAAATGAGGTGTCAAATCATCCACCAATTGGTGAGCGTGACCATGAGGTGATTACCTGGGTAGTTGCCAGCAGTGCGAGGACCTCTGTGAGAAAAGGATATATATATATATCCTTTTCTCACAGGAGACAGCTTGCGGGTGTAGCTTGGAATGAGGAGTTAGCTGGAAAAGAGTTCAATGCAGCTTGGGGGATTTTTAAAAACTGTTTAGTAGATGCAATGTCTAAGTGTATTCCAGAGGTGAGAAGGTTAAATAAGGTGGGTGTGAGATGTATGAATAAAGAGATTAAGCATGCGATACAGAGAAAGAGGGCATTGTGGAGGCAGCATAAGAGAAGTGGAAATAAGCAATTTCATTAAATCTACAAAGACCAAGCAAGGAGGGTGACTTGATGGTGAGGGTAGCTAAAGAGAGGTATGAACAACAGTTGGCTAATGAAGTCAAAAAGAATCCTAAGGAGTTCTTTCAATATGTAGCTAGCAAAAGAAAGAATAATTAATGAAGGATGACATTGATTGGAGAAAATGGTATAAAGACAGATGATGCAGAATGTGTGGTGAAGATACTTAATAAGAAGTTCATATGGATGTTGCAAGTATAATATGTCCTGAAAAGAAATAAGACTTCGAGAATTTGTGAATATGACTTCATGGAGGGATTGAGAGCAGTTGATGATGGGGAGGAGAGACTGACTGTAGGTGAGGAAGAGGTGTATGGGGAGTTGAGTAAGCTAGATGTTAATAAGGCTGTGGGACTTGATAATATATCACTACGTATTCTGAAAGAATGTGTCAGGGAGCTGACACCTGCCTTGACATATTTTTTTAATATGAGTCTTGCACTCGGTCAAGTTCCTAAGGAGTGGAAGGAAGGCAAGATTGTGCCACTTTATAAAAGAGGAGATCGAACTCAAGCATCAAACTATAGGCCTATCTGTGTGTCAGGTGTTGTGATTAAGTTGTTGGAGAAGCTTGTGGGAACTAGGATCCAGAGTTGGGCTGATAACAATGGTATTATCTTTGATGGACAGCATGGATTTGCTAAAGGGAGGTCATGTTTTAGTAATCTACTTACATATTAAATAAAGTGACTGCTTCCTTGGACAGAGCAAAAGGATACACAGTAATATACTTGGATTTCGCAAAGGCTTTTGATAGAGTACCTCATGATAGGTTGACAGTCAAACTAGAGCAGATGGAGTTGGATATTAGATTGGTGCTTTGGATTGGAGACTGGCTATCTGATAGGTATCAACAAGTTGTGTATGGGGGAGCGATATCCAGGAAAAGGAAAGTCACTAGTGGAGTGGCTCAGGGGTCTTGTTTTAGGTCCATTGCTGTTTAACTTGTATATTAATGATATAGGTGAAGATTTGGATGGAGATATTCAGTTGTTTGCAGATGATGCAAAGTTGGGACGAACCATGAAGTGTAGTGAAGATGTTGTGGCCTTACAGGAAGACTTGAATAGATTGAGTGTTTGGGCACGGAAATGGGGATGTGAGTTCAATTGCAAAATGTAAGGTTTTAAAATTTGGAAAACAAAGATGGGATGCAAAATTTATGCTTGGTGAGAATATATTGTTGGAGGTGGAAATAAGAGATCTGGGTGGTGATAGTGGATAAGGATCTAAAATTTAGGGGACACATCGCCAAAATTGTGAAGACAACACAAAGGCTTCTGGGAATGATGCGGAGGACCTGACGTGTAGAAGTAGGGAGATTCTTGTTCCATTGTATAAGGCTTTGATTAGGCCACACATGGACTATTGTAACCAGATTTGGTCACCAGGTTTTCAGAAGGATGAAGAGATGTTGGAAAGGGTCCAAAAGGCGACTGACTAAGGTAGTTTCTGAATATAGAGTATGAGGAAAGATTGAGAAGATGTAATTTGCAGAATCCGGTGGATAGGAGGAAGAGGGGCGATATGGTAGAGACCTACAAGTTTGATAAGGGGTTGTTATAGGATCAATGCTGGAGAAGTTCTACAGAGAATAGTGGGAGATCAGGGGCGAACCAGAGGTCATCCTTGGAAACTGTATAAAGAGGGTGTGAGTAGGGAGTGAGAGGCAGGTTTTTTTTTTGTGCAGAGTTGTGAATGATTGGAATGCCTTGCCTGAGAATGTGGTGTCTGCAAGGAGTTTGAATGTGTTTAAAACACAGTATGATGAGCTGTGTGTGTGTGTGTGTGTGTGTGTGTGATGAAAGGACCTCCCAGATGAGTCTTTGACATCATGAGGTCTTGGAGTGGTAATAATAATAATAATAAACCTCCATGTGGTTAAAAGACCCATTGTGGAAATCAGTGGTGCGCTCAGGATTTAATCTTGTGGGGCCAAGTTGAGTAGTCGATTTGAGAATACACACTATGCATTGTATAAAACAATGACTGAGCATCTGCAATGATCGCTAATTCATAAGTAGTATGGAAATAGAAGACATGACACAACATAAATAATAAAAACATTTAATTAGGAAAAGATCTTTGGAAAATTTTCTATTGATTTTTTCCCCTTTTTCTTTGGGGGTGCCAGGGCCCCTTTTCCCCCTTTTTGGGTGCACCACTAGTGGGAGGTCCAACCCTACGAATTATAGTGAAACAGGGAATGGTGATTAAGATATTGGAGAAGTTGGTAAAAGATGGAATTCAGGATTGGGTAAATAAACAGGAATATGACAATTTATAAGGTATGACACAGTTTTATGAACTGTCTGTCTTGTTTTAGTAATCTGCTTGCTTTTTATAATAAAGTGACGACTCAGCCGAACAAAGGAAATAGCTCTGATGTATCTTAATATTTGAAACCTTTTCTGAATAGCTGAAATCAAGGATATAAAAAATGATAGAAATATGAATAAACAATTTAAAACGTTTTGGATAATAATATATATCAAATTGATATATATTATTACTATTAGTGGAACAAAAATGATCAACATTCCAAGTTAAAGTCCATAGTGCACAGAAGAATTTTTATTAAAAAAAACATTGATATAGCTCTGTAGCCAGAACTGAAAATATTAATTAGGGTATCTGGAAAGATACTTGAATTTTCCAAGGGTATAAAAAAAATGATAAAGGAATTCGAAGTAACAATTAAAAAAATTTTCAGATAGAGATATATCAAACTGGCAGACTTTCAAAGATTATTAGTGCAAGGAAATGGCCACTCAAGGACTTGTAAAGCAATCTGACAAGATTCCATATCAGATGGATATGAAGCTCGTAATTTGGATAAGACGTTGACTGAAGGACAGATATTAACAAGTGGCATACGGGGCAGGGTTCCCATTCATCCTGTTTTTTTTTTTGTTTTTTTTATAAAAATGTCTCGAGTTAATTCCAAAAGTCCCACATTTTTAAGTATCCTTCAGGAAAAAATGGATAAATGGATTTTATCTCATTTTTAGTACCATTTCTATTATAATGTTGATAATAATAAATTTTATTTATTTATTACTTATAATAATAATCATTAGTATTATAAATAATATAACTAACTAATAATAACTAATAGTAACTAATGCCGATGTTCTTTTTTCCCATGCTTCTGTTATAATAGTATCTTACTTGATCAATACTTTGCGTGTTATAATTTTTATCGTTTTCACCCCTATAATGCCGAAACGTAAGTGCAGAATTAATGATAATATTAGAAGAGAATTTCTTTTCATTAAAGGTGTAGATGAAAATGTGGAATGTACTTTATGTAACTGTAAATTTTTCATTTCGCATGGTGGTCGGTCAGAGGTAGTCAACCGTGTGAAAACGAAAAGACATAAAGCTGCTGCTCCAAGTAAGGTTTTTAATTGGGAAAACCAAGAGTGAAAGGGAAAAAGAGTTATCACTGGCAGCGAAGGAAGCAACCTTCACATATCACACAGTGGTGCATAACCACAGCTTTAACTCCATGGACTGCACAACAACCATCGTGAAAAAAAGTTTTCAACGATAAATTCATGTGGTCGCAAACAAAGTGCAAGGAATAATAACCAATGTTATTGCGTCATTAAGACAAAACAGATTGAGGAAGAGCTAAAAGAAGTTCGTTTTATATCAGTACTAATCGATTCACCAAATCACTTTGACATGAAATTAGTGCCCCCTGGTCATTAGATACTATCATCTAGAAAAAGGTGTGACGGTGAATGTGTTGGAGTTAGTTAATTTGAAACTTCAGAACCTTTATTTTCTTATGTGTTGGAAGTGTTACAGAAGTTAGATCTCCTGAAAACGGTTATTGCTATATTAGGAGATAATACAAATACAAACTTTGGTGGAAAGAAGAGAAGGGGAATAATCTGTATTTCAAAATGCAAGAAAACACTGTGAACAGTTTAATTGGAATTGGTTACCCTATACATATAATACATAATGCTGTGCAGACTGCTTTTGCTTACATATCAATCTTCAATTAATAATTAACAAGATTTACCAACATTTCAACATATATTGTGTACGAGTTGAGGAACTTAAATTATTTTGTGAATTCACAAACACAGAGTATAAAACTGTTTTGGGTAGCAGCAAGACAAGATGGCTCTCACTCTCTTTTGCCTGCAATCCAGAGGGTTATTGACATTGAAGTCATATTTTCTTTCTATCGACAAATGTCCTATCAGTCTCAAAAATTTCTTTGAAAACCACTTTCAATTACACTCCTGCATTTCCTTGCAGCCAGTTAAAAACCTTTCATGATACCATTAAATGTATTGAAAAGTAAAATATAACAGTAATTGAAGTGAAGGATGAAACAAACAAATTGGTGGAAAAGTTAAATTGTAGGAAGGCAGAAAAGTTTCTTACAATTACTGTGGGAAAACAGTTGCAAGAATTAGAAAAAGAAGGACACATAACAGTTGAAAAGTTTGAAAGCTATGCAGTAGAATTCTACTGCACCTGTATTGAATACATTCAGGAGTGGCGTACACCATTTCTTATACCTCTTCGGTCTATGGATTGGGTTAATTTGAAGAGAAAGGATCTTGTGACTTCGAAGAACATACAAGAAAGCTACATATTCATGTAGACGGTTTCACCAAGTTTTACTGTGAATGAAGAGGACTTATTTGATGAGTTTGTATGTGCGAAAAAAAATTGTGAAAGCAAATTTGAAGTGTGGAGTAAACAGAAGGATCAAAGTGTCAGTGATAAATGGTGTGAAATGCTTGTTCATTTTATAAAGCAGGGTATAAATTCTGGGAGTATTAAATACCTACTTAGTTTTTGTTTAGCACTGCCAGGAACTAATGCAGCTGTTGAATGTATTTTTTCATTAATAAATGCGCTTTGGATAGATGAAAAAAACACAGACTTAAAATTGAGACAGTAAAAGCTTTAATCATTGTAAAGACATATTTTAAGAATTTCTCTTGTGCTGAGTTCTATGATCAAATATCAAAAGAAAAAAAATTCTTGAACAGGTACATAAATCTGATAAATATTTTTCAAATTAAATATGTTTGTGATTAATAACCCTTTTTCAAAGTGAATTTAATGTTAATGTATGTTTATAGCAGTATTTAATTTAAAGTGCAACACAGTTTTATTTTTGGTTTTCTTAATTTTTACCGTCCCGTTTTTTTTTACAAAATGTGCCTGGTTTTTTAAGTAAAAATTTCAGAATGTCCCAGATTTTAGTAAAACATTATAGGAACCTTAATATGGGGTTGGGTCTCGGAGAAAGCAGGCTTTTGAGTAGCGGAGTAATACAGGGCTCAATACTTGGTCCACTACTGTTTATTTTGTACATCAGTGATATAGCAAATAATTTATTATTATTATGTGACACCTCTAGGGAGTCCAAGGACTCATTGAGGGAGGACACCTACTCAACAACTCTGTCTCCACCTATAATACACCAACAACAATTAACCGCAACTGCACCAATGCCATCTACTGCCCACCACCACCACTAGTTAATGTACTATCACAAACATCCATGCCCACGGTGAGACTCGAGCCTGGAGCCTTTTGGCTGGAGAGCAGATATGCTAACCACTGGGCCAACCAGGCCGGCTTGTAATTTAAAAAATTAAATTGAAATAATTTAATTGAAAATATTCATTTGATTGTTGATGATACAAAGCTAGAAAGAGGGACAGACGATGAAGATGATGTAAACATCTTGCAGGATGATTTAAATAGACTGGAAGTACAGGTAAGGGTAAAATAGCTGGCAATATGGGTAAAGGTAAATAGCTGCTAGTTTAATATGGAAAATATAAGGTGATGCAATTTGGGATGAAGAGATCATGAGCTATATACTGTATGAAAACAAACTGCAGATTGACAAGACCAGGGATTTGAGGGTGATTGTGGACAAGTAAAGTTCAGTGAATATATTGCAATGGTAACCAAAAACAGCACCATGTTACTCAGCTGCTGGAAAACATACCGAATAGTAGGGATAAGGAGGTTTATTCCTCTTTATAAGGCTTGGACATTTCAACAGATCTGGTTGGTTGGTTTCCATGGTGATGAAGAAGTAGTGGAGAGTATCCAGAGGAAAGAGACCAAGGTTGTGGCCATTCTATAAAATACTCCATATTAGAACAGATTGAAAATCTATGGTCTTGAAAAACTAGCTGAAAAATTAATAGGGACATATAGAAAGCATAAGTTATTAAAGGTATTTTATAGAATTGACAGTAAAGATATTTTCAGCAATTGGAAGGAAGGGAAACAAGGGGTCATCCCTGGAAATTGTATAAGAATATGGTTAGAAGGATATTAGGAATAGATTGTTTGGTTGGAGGGTGGTGAATAGGTGGAATGGTTTGCTGTGAGTGCTTCATTGAAGAATGAGTTCAAGGAGAGGTGTGATAGGCATTTTATCAAAAATGATTAGAGTGGATCATGTTGGTCTTTGATTGAATGGAGATGTGCAAAAAAAAATAAAAAATAAAAATAAATAATAATAACATAAGACATATCAAATCAATATCAGCAGTCTGGAATATTGGTTATGGGAAGAGGTTAAAGAAATGTAATTTGCAGAGTTTAATAGTTTATTTCTTTTTTATGTGTTTTAGTTTAAACACAAAAGATTTTACGTTATTATTATTGTTATTAACATTTGACCTACATGGAGTCAGACTCATCACAGGAGGTCTATACTTTCATATGCCAAAAGATCATCAAACCATGCCTTGAACCCATTTGCAGTTTCTACACTCACCACAATTTGACACAAATGTATTCTACTCTGAATGTCTCAAATGAGGTTGCATTGCAATCATTCTCTATGCAAAGAATCTGCTTCTCACTCCATT
The DNA here is from genome assembly GCF_054136105.1 of Typopeltis vanoorti. NCBI lineage: Eukaryota > Metazoa > Arthropoda > Arachnida > Uropygi > Thelyphonidae > Typopeltis > Typopeltis vanoorti. The sequence continues at coordinate 37,743,668 of NC_143574.1, forward strand.
GCTTACACCCTCCTTATACAGCTTCCATGAATGGCCTCTGGTTCTAACCTTGCCTCCTATGGAAATCTATGAAATATCACTTCCTTTAATCTGGAAAATCTGCACGGTTAGTAGACAAACTGGCCTTGAGAACATTGCAATTCTACAGAAATAGGATACACTGGGAGGCATAGGGCTAACCACCTTATCCTCATATAACGGTTATGGTTATAAGGAATAGAAACCCTCTACATGGTAATAAAATGTAATAGAGGGGAAAGATTAAGAAGAAAAAGATTATTCTGGTAAAAACTCCTCATTAACTTATATGTCTCAATCATATAAGTTGACGATTGTTGATCATAGCTTTTCTATTCACAATTCTCTTGAAGTTGCATTCCATCAATCTCTCTTTGTATCTGACATTCCACATACATAATGCTAACTTAGTAAACCTTCTCTAGACCATCTGAAAACCAGATGACCAAATCTGTGTTTAGTAGTCCATATGTGACCTGATAAAAGCCTTATATAAGGGAACCATAACCTCAATAGTCTCCTGATATTCATCCTCACATCCTTTCTTATGTCCGCTTAGATCATTTGTCCCTACAATCACGACTAACTCTCTTGCTTGTTTCTTCCTCATGTCCAATGCCTTAATTAGCCTACTCATTCTATGGGAGGGAATAATAATATATAATATATACATTAGTCTATAATTATTATATTCATTATAAATTATTATATTATATTATATGTGTGTGTGTGTGTGTGTGTGTGTATATATATATATATATATATATATATATATATATATATATATATATAAATATATCATTATTATTATTGGTGACACCTCCAAGGAGTCCGAAGACTCATCGCAGGAGGACACCTATTATACAACTCTCCATCTCCACCACTAACACTGAACCTCTACTACTAATCATCTACATCAGCACCATCTACTGACCACCACCACCACAGCTAGTATATTTTGTCTGTAAATTGCATGTGTTCTGAAGGGTCAATTTGTCTGTATGCAGAATGTAAAACCAGGGTTTCTGAGAGGAAAAACCCTGCTACCTCCATATGAGATTGGCTAACTCACCTTCAATTGAAAAAGTCCATATAAAAATTGATCCCGTAATGACAAGAATTGAACTTAGACCTTTTCTGATTGGAGGGAACAACATATATGTTTATTATTATTTTTATTTTTTAGGTCTCCATGGAGTCAAAAGACTCATTGCAGGAGCTCCTACCTATCAAGTCTATCAAGACTCAACGTGGGAGATCCCTCCTAGGAAGCACAAAGTCTATCATACCACTCCTTGAACTCATTGACCGTTCTCGCTCTCACCACTCTATCAGGCAGTGCATTCCACGGTTCAACCACCTCCATTCTAAGAAACCACTCCTCACCTCTTGCTCACAGTTTCCTTTCATAATTTCCAGGGATAACCCCTTGTCATCACTCCTTCCCGCTGCTCAACCAAGCAAAAGAACTCCCCAGTGTCAACCCTGTAACCACTTCTCAAGAGTTCTCAGTCATATCACCTCTCCTTCTATCCACCAAACTCTGCAGAACACATTCCCTCAGTCGATCCTCATAACTAACATTGTACAGTCCTGAAACTGTCTTTGTTATCCTCCTTTGTACCCTTTCCAGTTAATTTATCCCCTTCAAATCCTGGGGACCAAATCTGAGAACAATAGTCTAAGTGTGGTCTGATCAGGGTCTTATACAACGGAACGATAACTATTTTATCTCTGCAGGTCAGCATCCTTCTCATTTTTGCAGCAATCATCTATGTTACCTTCATCACTTTTGCAATATTTCCCCTCAATTTCAGGATTCTATTAATCATCAACCACACATCTCGTCTTCCCTACTTCCTCCAGTATAGCTCGTCCAACAGAGCATACAGCTTCCCATTGATGTGTCCCAAACCTCAAGATCTTACATTTTGCTGCATTAAACCAATACCCTGATTCATTTGCCCATCTGTCTAGCTTATTCAAATCCTCTTGCAGAACTACCACATCTGCAGTATTACTAATCACCCTTCCCAGCTTCACATCATCGGCAAACAGTTGAATATCCTCCTGCAATCCACTGACAATGTCATTGATATAAAGGTTAAACAATATAGGTCTCAGGACTGAGCTCTGTAGGACCCCACTTGTAACCCTCTGACTCCTTGAAACTGCCCTGCCATATACAACTCTCTGATACCTATTGGACAGCCATTCCTGAATCCAGTTAACCAACCTGACATCCAAACCCCATGTGCTGCAACTTAAATATCAGCGTATCATGTGGAATCCTGTCAAATGCCTTTGCTAAATCCAAGAAAATTGCCGTATATGCCTTTCCTCATCTACTACTCTTGTAATTTTATTATAAAAGGCAAGCATATTACTAAAACAAGAGTGCCTCTACACAAATCCATGTTGACTCTCACAGATAACATTACCCTCATCTGCCCAATGTTGTATATAGTCCCTAACTAATTTCTCCAAGATCTTGAAAACTACTGATGATGCACAAACTGGCCTATAATTAGACACGTCCAGTCTGCTACCACCGTTATGCAATAGCACCATCTTACCTTCCTTCCATTCCCTGGGCACCTTTCCCATAGTCAGATTTTCATTGAAAAGCCACGCCAAAGGAGCTGTCAGTTCTTTAGCACATTCTCTCTCAAAACTCATGGTGAAATACCATCCACTCCCACAGCTTTACCGACATCCAGAGTACTCAGTATTTAAAACATGCTCACCTCCTGCGCTTCTAAACCTCGATCTTGCCCGATTACTCTAGTATTAAAATTTACTCTGCCAGGATGAAATACACCAATAAAGTGTTCATTGAACAATTCCAATATGTCCTCTGCATCAGTCACTCAATTCCCATTTCTATCCCACAATGTCATTCTTCCACAATCATATTTCCTCCTACTGGCCACATATCTAAAAAATTCCCTAGGATTTTCTTTGGATCTTAGGGCCAATCTCTTCTCATATTCCAGTTTCATATTCCTTAGCATACTGGTCACTCTCCTGGCCTGTGTCTTATATTCTTCATGCATCTGCCCTTCAACTGTCTCCTTATATCCCTTCCATAGTCTCTTTTTCACATGCAGTTCCTGTTTAATGTTGTTTGTCATCCAGTTTACACCAAATTATGTCTTCTTCACTCGTGGTATACGGCTTACTATTGCTGCTAACAAATATTCTTTCACAAATTCCCAAGCATTAATGATATCCTGGCCTTCTAATTCTGCCCTCCATGAAACTTCCCCAAGTTTATGTCTAAGACTATTATAATTACCTGCCTTATAATTCTCACATATGTTCCCATTTCTTTGATACTCCTGCATGTCTATTTATCTTCCAAGTCAAAACCTCTCCAAGCATCCACATATTCCAATCCTCTCTTCTGACTCATTCTAGCTATTACGTTATTCAATATTACTGCTCTTCTGCTCAGCTTGTCACAATCATACCTAGGCAACACGCACACTATCTTTCCTCTCTGCATCTTCTTTTGTACTACCTCAAGCAAGAATCTCATATCTCTCCCTGTCCAATTTACATTACTCTCAAGTCATTTGTTCCTACCATCACAATCATTTCATCCATCCTTTCACTCCTCTTAATTGCCATAACCACACTATCTAGCATTCCTCGAGGCAAGCACTCCTCATGCATGGGAAGGAATAATTCATAAAGAAAAGATGGAAATTGCGATGCCTAGTTACTTTGAGTAGGTAAAGCATTAGATAATCAGGGAAATGTTCTGCATAACAAGATTCCTGGTGATGAAAATTATTAGTCACCTAACAGCATTCAATAGTTACATAAGTCAAATAAGGACCTGTAGGTTGAGGAGTAGGGAGGCATGCCGCTTGAACAAGAAGTCCAGCCTGTTTGATTAAGTGGATCTATTTGAAAATCTGGAATATCTGCTGAATTCAGTGAATTGTTCAATTAATCAATTATTGAGGAAGATCTAACTTGTGAACTTCATGATCATCACAACAATCTTCTGAGAAGCACCTAAGAATTTCTAGAAATTTACGGATCTATTTGAAAATCTTCTGTCTTTTCTTTCACTTCATCCTCTCATCCCTTGATTATATGGATTGCTTAAAATACATGAGAAAAACACTCCATTATGACCCATCTAAGAAGTCATTATTGATTCTCCCACATACAAGCATTCAAAATATTTGGCCTAAATTTTAAAAGATTTAACATGCTCAACTACCTCTTTGCTCAAGAATTCTGAACACTTTGTTTCAATTGCTAAAGACATGCATTTCAAAAAAGATGAAATTATGGCTAGTTTCAATGTTATTTCCCTCTTTACTGATGTGCCCACTGAACAGGTTTTAATTCTTTTAAAACATAAGTTATCTAAAAAGTTATGTCACTTTTTAGATAACTTATTTAGACACCCATTACATATAAATTATGGTTACTTCCTATTTAAAAATCCTATTTATAAACGGAACTATGGCTTGGCCATTGGGAACCCACTATCTCCTATATTTGTAAATTTATATTACCCAAGACCTCATGGAGTCAAAGACTCATCTGGGAGGCCCTTTTATCACACACACAACTCATCATACCGTGTTTTGAACACATTCAAACTCCCTGCAGACACCACACTCTCAGGCAAGACATTCCAATCATTTACAACTCTGCATGAAAAAAACCTGCTTCTCACTCCCCTACTCACACCTCCTTTATACAGCTTCCAGGGATGACCTCTGGTTCTCCCCTGATCTCCCACTATTTTCTGTACAACTTCTCCAGCATTGATCCTATAACAACCCCTTACCAACTTGTAGGTCTCTATACTATCTCTCCTCTTCCTCCTGTCCACCAGACTCTGCAAATTGCATCTCCTCAATTTTGGCTGTGTCCCCTAAATTTCAGATCCTTATTCACTGTCACCCCCAAATCTCTTATTTCTTCCACCTCCAACAATGCATCCTCACCAAGCATAAATTCTGCATCCCATCTTTGTTTTCCAAATTTTAAAACCTTACATTTTGCAACATTGAACTCACATCCCCATTTCCGTGTCCAATCACGCAATTTATTCAAGTCTTCTTGCAAGGTCACAACATCATTACCACTCTTCATGGTTCATCCCAGCTGTGCATCATCTGCAAACAACTGAATATCTCATCCAAATCTTCATCTATATCATTCACATACAAGTTAAACAGTAATGGCCCTAAAACAGAACCCTGAGGCACTCTGCTAGTGACTTTCCTTTTCCTCTAAATAAATTTATATTTAGAAGCCTTTGAGGAAAAGCAATCAATTCCTTCCAAGATCATGGAAAAGGTATATTGATTATGTTTGCATTAATTTGGAATCATGGACTGGATTATTCCTTAAAAAAATTTCTGAACCATCTCAAAAATCAATATCCCAAAGTACAATTTACTGAAAGTTGGAAGTTAACAGTTCTTTTCAATTCCTGGCCTCAAACTTACTCGAATATCAGAAAAACTGAAGATCTCTATTTACAACAAACCAGCATATACCAATAGATATCATCACCTGCAATCTCATCGTTATACGCCCTAAAATATGCATTATTTCTACATTAGGTAAATGTGCTCGCTCACTCCTCAGAAAGAAGAGGTAACCAAATAACTAAAGTTTCTTTTTTATGTCTGTTCAGAAGAATGTTTATTTTAAACAGACTATTAATAAGCTGTTATTTAATCCACCTGCGCAAGGTAGTAATGATGTAAAAGATTTTATATCTCTTCCATATATCAGCTCCATTTTACCAAAGTTAGCTAAAATTTCCCCCACAAAATATAAAATCTTCATTTCTTTGACTCCTTTACCAAACTTTGTTCCTTACTCAGTAGAGCTAAATCTAAATATGATAGTCTAAAGTATCCAGGAGTTCATCATCTTTGGTGTAACTGCAGTGTGCTATAATTTGGTCAGACAGAGAAATTCATCAGGATGCACATGAAGGAGAAATGTGAGAGACATCGTAATCGGCAAAACTAGAGCCAGTATTCCATCTAATCACATTCTTATTTCTGTTAATCCTGACAAAGAAGATTCTATCACTTACCCAGTGATTCAGAAAAAAATCCAAAAACATTTTTGATGCTATGATAAGCTTGAGAGAAGAATCTCTGAATTGGCAAAAATTGTCCTCAGTCCTGTTCATCTTAATACTAACCTGAACTATAACTTCTCTGAATGTTACTCAGCATAAGTATATGTGAGAACATGCTTGTGTGAACTTGCTCAAAAATACTATGGCATCAAGAATGCCCAAAAATATCAGCAATTCATTTTCAACTTAATTTCTAAATGTTGTTCTATTGCGATGTTGTTTTTTGTATTTCTCTCTTCATGTTATGCACCCGTGAGGTCTTCTAACTAGTTGAAGATGAAACTAGTTCTGCATTCATATAATAAATAATTTTATTGCCTTTTTTCAACTGAAAGTTGAGTTTTAAGTTTTTTCTATTGTCATATAGCTGAGTAAATCCATTGCATCATATATATATTTATTTATACTTACAAACATGGATCTTTGCACCTATGATAGCAATCAGTCAGGTTTGTCAATGTAAGAGAAATTCGATTCTCTATAAAATAAAAACACAATAACAGGGAATAGTATAATTATGCATATAAATAAAAATTAAGATTTCCAAACCTTTCCACTTGGTTAAAGTAAAATCTTAAATAATATTAAGCCTTTCCAGTAAATTATTCATACAGTAAAACATGGAAATTCTGGAGTTATTTGATAAAGTATTTTACCAAAACAATTTGGGAAAAATGCCTACACAACAGTCAGTGATGATTATGAAGTTGCCTGAATTTTAAAATATTTTCACATTTCATAGAGAAGTCAGGGAATATTTATAATAGTTTTTTTAACTGAAGATGATTTAACTGATTTCACATGGAGATGGTAAGATTCTTCTTCTTGCAAAATGAACATATCCATTGGGAAGTGTATAATATATACACTATCTACCAATAATTGTCTGGACACCCTGTTATTTGAAGTTATGGAACATTCCAGGTTTGTTAATAACATAAAAACTGGTGTACAGATAATAGAAAGCAGTATTTCAGCGAAGTAGTTGAATACAGGTGGTATGGCAACACTACATGAACTCGGTGACTTTGAGAGAGGTGTCATCATGGGCTGTCACATTAATTCGAGTATCCAAAATCGAGAGCTAGCAATGTGATCAATTGGCACAGACCGTCCATGAAGAGTTCCAGAGCACCAATAACATCATGGTGAGCACTAATACTGTATGAAAAGAACTCCATTTACTGGGTTTCCATGGAAGAGCAGCAGTACATAAGCCAAATATCACAACAACAAACAAGGTGGCTTGTCTGGCTGGTGCAAGGACCATGTGAACTGGACAATTGACCAGTAGAAAACAGTACTCTAGAGCAATGAATCTAGGTTTACCTGTTTCCAGTCTGATGGCAGGGTGTGGAGGCAGCCTGGTGAATGCTTGTTACCACAGTGTGCTTTACCCACAGCAAAGTTTGTGGTGGAAAAGTAATGATGTGAGGTGCTTCAGCTGGTTTGGAGTGGGACCACTGGTCATTGTCCATGATTCCATGAAGGCAGCTTGGTACCTTGATGTTCTGAATAATCAGATGATGCCTTTTTATGGAACGAACCTATGTTGTTATCAAGACGACAATGCCCTATGCCACAAAGCTGCAGCTTTGGCCTGTGCAGTCCTGACCTCAACCCCATCGGACACCTGTGGGATGAATTGGAGAAGCGATTGAGTTAAAGAGTAGCACATTCTTGATCTGTTGCTGAACTCAGTGCTGCTTTGGTGAAAGAATGGAGAAAAATTCCAGCTGATGTCTGCTGCACATTGGTGAAAAGCCTCCCTCAAACAGTGCAGGAGGTGATCAAAGCCAAAATTTGGACATACTAATATTTGTCTGCTATCAACTATAATTTGCAAAAGTCTCCAGATAATAATTGATAGATAGCGTGTATATATGTATAGATGAAACTAGTTGTGCAGTTTACTTAATTAAAATAGTTTAAAAATTTTCAATTTTTATCTCTCAGGTTATAGTCATTTAATCTATTTTAAAAAATAAGTCTTTCAGCCAAGTAAATTGGCTGTGGTTACCATATCTGCTCCCCTGCCAAAAGACTGTGGGTTCGAATCCTGCCATGGGCATGGATGTTTGTGATCATTTGTGAAAATACTAGTGGTAGTAGTGGGCAGCAGCTGGCGTTGGTGTAGATGATAAGTTTTGCACTCATTGTGGATGAGTGGTAGAGACGGAGAGTTTTAGCATAGGTACCCTCCCTCGATGAGTCTTTCGACTTCCTGGAGGTGTAATGTAAAAACAATAAATAAGTTATATCATATCTCTAGCTTTTATGAAAAGGCACCATACAGAAACATAAGAGACTTCCAAAAGACTTTGCAAAGAATTGGCATCAATTTCAACAGTTTGGTCTTCCTCAAACATTGTAAATTCCATGTCCTCTTTCCAAGATTCATTTCCTTAAGAGAAAACATTAAAACAGAACTTGAAAAGAAAATACATCATAGAGCTAAAAAGGAACTTCTGAGTGAAAGAATTTATGACACAAAACATACCTTGGCACATTTATTTACCCAGAAAGTTTCTTTATCTGCTATTTGAACATGCTTTAGACAGTGACAATCGGAAACTTATCAAAAAGACAATAGAATTACAAGCTTCCAAGCCTCAAAATAACAACAAAATAAAATTAATTAGAAAACTCGAAGCTATAAAGCAAGAACAAGAAAAATCATTTAAATCAATGTTTCAACTCTATACTGACAAAATTATTGTAAACAAATCCAGCAACAACCTTTCCAGTGTCATAAATTTTTAAAAACGGATTTAATTTCTGATATCACCAAAATCCATTCCAAAGTTCCATTCCATTAGTAAAATTGAAAAGGCTACCTCTTTCCTTCCTACTCAAGGAGTTAATTTACTCCATATTGAATCCATATTTATTATCAACAATCCAAAATCCCCTACAGACAATATCTCTCCAGCAGAGTGTCAAGCAATAAAAAAAACAAAGATATAATAATTCTTCCTGCAGATAAAGGTAACTCCACTGTCATCCTGAATACTGAAGTATATAATAACAAAATGTTCCAATTACAACAAATAGATACTTTTTGGATTCTTGACAGAGATCCAGCTTGTGAACTCCATACAGTGGCATATACCTACAGCTTTTGCTGCCCGGGGCGGTCCCTGAGTTTGCCACTCCTCTCAGTGCACACACCAGTGGTGGCCCATAGATAAGCACTGCGACACTGCAGCACCCCAAGGAAAAAATGAAAAATTTAAATTTTTTGTGTTTATAAATAATAACAATGCTTACATACATCTTCAAGGCCCACCTTTCCTAATTGGGTTGTGGGGGCAACAGCTGCAAGAGGAACTTCCAATGGTCACGATCCTCTGCCACCAAGCTCAGGTGTTCTGGTGGGATTGCCAAACATGTCCACCCAAGGTTTTGGATATAATATATCCAGTGAGTCCTTGGCCTTCCACGTGGCCTCCCACCCTCTGGCTGGGCAAAAAGGACCTGCTGAGGGAGCCTCTCTTGTGGCATTCTGACCAGGTGCCCGTACCAATGTAACTGTGATCTCTCAACATGGAGAAGCAGCGGTTGAGTATTGAGGGTTTCCCGAATTGCAGAGCTTCTGATTCTGTCGAGTCTTGTCAGCCCACAATCCCTTTCAGCCACTTGGATTCGTGTCCGCATTCTTTCGGTCATTACCCAACACTCATGACCATAGGTGAGGATGGGGACATAGACTGTATTAAAGAAGACAGCCAACTTTGCCTTCTGGCTTAACTCCTGCTTCAATACTACTCAACGGCAAAGCTCCCGAAATATTGACCTTGCTAAGCCAATTCGAGTATCTAGCTCTACGTCCCATTTTCCATCATTTGTGAATATGGACCCAAGGTATTTAAACATCTCCACCTGCTTCACTGGGACTCCACTTACATGTAGAGTGCACTGGGATGGTTGTCTTGAGACCACAAATGTTTCAGTTTTGGCCACACTGATCTTCATTCCGGCATCTGCACAAACAGCTACAAACCTGTCCAGGGTCCGCTGGAGGTCATCTGTGGAAGAGCTAATTAGAACTAGGTCATCTGCAAAAAGCAGACGTCCAATGCTACATCTTCCAATTCTGACATACTCACTGCCTCGGCTGTGCCTATCAATCCAGTCCATAAATATTATGAAAAGGAGGGGTGACAGAACACACCCTTGGCAGAGGCCAATGGAGACTGTGAAAGGTTCAGACTTTGTGCTGTTTACTCTGACACAAAACTCTGGGCATTCATACAGGGACTTGATGGCAGCTAATAGTTGGCAATCCACTCCATGCTCCTGTACTACTTGCCAAAGCTCATCCCGAGGAACCCGGTCATATGCCTTCTCCAAGTCCATAAAACATGTGTAGACATTCTTGGTATATGCCCAAGATTTCTCAAAGACTTGTCTTAAAGTGAAGATTTGGTCAGTTGTGCTTCTACCAGGACGAAAGCTACATTGTTCTTCCTGGAACTTTGACTCAACTATGCTCCTGCACCTTCTTTCCAAGCACTTAGCATACACTTTCCCAGGCAGGCAGGCTGAGCAGAGAGATGCCACGATAGTTACTGCAATCCTTCTGGTCTCCTTTCTTGAAGAATGGTATTGTTATGCCTGTCTGCCATTGCTTTGGTGCCAGCCCAGATATCCAAGCAGCCTGACTCGAGTCAGCCAGAGAACACTGTCTCGATTTAAGGCTTTTAGCATTTCGGGCAGGAATTTCATCATCGCCAGCAGCCTTGCCCGATTTTAGCGATTTTATTGCTAAATGGACCTCTTCTGCTGTGAGACTAGTCATTGCCCTGATCTGCACCTCTTGGATGTCCACAACTGCTGGGCCACCCGGGTTAAGAAGGCTCTCAAAGTATTCCCTTCATCTATGGAGGATATCCTTCTCAGTTGTTAAAAGTGCACCGTCAGAGGCCTTAATTGCCCTTGCTGTGCACGATTTCCTCCTTTGAAGGCGGCGGATGGTCTGCAAGAATACTTTGTTTGCATTTGCGTAGGATGAGTCTAATCTTTCTGCAATGCTTACAACATTATATAAATGCAATATACAACATGTTAAAGGTAACAGCTTATGTTTCGACAGTGATTGAATAGTTAATAATTGGAATTGTTCGATTAACACTTTAGATTATGAAACTAATACACTGCAATCTAACACAATGTCGATATTATCACTTTCGACTAATTGCAGCCAGTCTCGTTGATATTCGTTTGTGCTTGTGATTGCACATTACAAGTCATTCTGACACTGCTCAAACGAGCAGTGTATCGTATGCTTGAGCGTTATTTTTGTGAGATACGAAACTTTTATTATTGGTGTTTGTTCGTGGTGAGGATGAAATATTTTTAATACAGCAATTTTTTAATATGTAAATTTATTTATTAATAAATTGGTTACTGATTATGAAAAAAATAATTTTTTTTTTATTTTGTATATGTAGCACCCCCATTTAAAATTTTCACTAGTCGCCACTGGTGCATACCAAAAATACTACAAAGAATCAAAATGATGTATAGGAAAATAAATTAAAACAGTATGTTTATTTTTGAAGTAAAATTTTAATTTCAATATTCTAAAATGTTATTTTTCTTGCTTTTCTGGTATGATGACATTAGTGAAGTCTATTTCATAGTAATGTAGGTAATCCTTAATCAATTTTATTTAGAAAACCTCCTCTCACAACTAGCAACTTTTACAGCAATTGTGAGGAAAATTTGCAGTGGTATTACAATATTTTGAACTGAACTCTTGAGAATGTATTTTAGAATTAAATGCAAAAGTTCAAAGTGCAGCCTGGGGTGGACTGCCCCCGTCGCTCCCCCCCTAGCTATGCCACTGACTGCATAACCATTCAAACAACCACCTTCTTCAATAAACAACCTTCTAAGAACAACTACAGAGTTTCCTAGAAATATTCAATTGTCTCTTTGTTCACTTCATTCTTTAATCCCTCGATTATATGGATTACCAAAAATTCAAAAAGAAAATACTCCACTGGGACCAATTGTGGATTCACCTACTTATAAACTCTCAAAGCATAAAATAACTCCCAAGTCCATTGGGAGTTATTGTGGACAGAGAACTTAAGTTTAAAAGGCATACTGCAAAGGTTGCCAAAAACATCACATCAAATTACATGGTTGTTGAAGAACACACTGACAAGCAGGGATAAGGAAGTGATTGTCTCACTTTATAAGGCATTAATATGACTGCATTTTGAATATTACAAACAGATGTTGTCACCTGGATTTCTTGATGATGAAGAAATAGCAGAGAGGATTCAGAGGTGAGTTTACAAAGATTGTTACAGGTCTGTGGGGTGTTTCCTACAAGAATAGATTGAATGTCAGTGAGCTCCAAAAACTAGCTGATGAGAGGAGATATAATAGAGACAAATTATTAAAGGAGTTTTATCGGATTGATGCTAATGAATTTTTTAAGACCAGTGCAGGAAGGGAGAGAACGAGAGGGGCCATCCCTAAAGATTGTGTCAGAATATGGTTAACAAGGGTGTTAGGACTAGATCTTTTCTTGGAGGGTTATGAATGACTGGAATGCATGGTCAGAGGTGGTTGTGAATGCTTCGTCTGTGAATGAATTTAAGGAGAAGTATGACAGGTATTGTGTGAATAATGGTTAGGGTCTTTCATGATGAGTCTTTTGACTCCATGGAGACACTGTTATAACAATAATAATAATAATAACACTCAAATTTTGGAAGTCAATCTGGGATAATCCTATAGAACACAATAAAGATGCCTCATGCATTAAGGAAATATAATCAGAAATAAAACAAAAACAAATGCAAAATGTCATTATCACTAAAGAAATGGTCAGTGCTCAAGCAAGAAAATTAAAAAACTGGTGTGCACTTGGCAAAGACAAACTACATGGATTTTGGTTAAAACATCTAACCAGTCTACGTGATCAAATGGCAGAACAATTTAATTATTTGTTGCAGTCAGACTCAGTGGAAGGCTGGATGATGTCTGGGTGCACTTTTCTCTTCATATAAGATAAGGATAAGGGCGCATACCCAAGTAACTATCGTCCAATAACATGACTACCAACTATGCTTAAGCTATTCACTGCAATCAGCAAATTCCATATTCCACTACATATCATATAATCAAATTTATCTGATTGAACAAATAGGCAATTTTCAAAAATCTAGAGGAACAAAAGACCAGATCCTGATTAATAAAATGATTCTCAGAAACTCAAAAAGACGAAAACTAATTAAACATGGCATGGATAGACTACAAGAAAGCATTCGATTCCCTCCCACACTCTCGGATCCTAAAATGGCTAAAAATATTTGGAATTTGCAAAACAATATATTATTTTCTGGCTGCTGCCATGAAATTATGAAAACAACTTTAATAATGAATAATAAACGATTCGGAGATATCATCATTAACCGTTGAATTTTCGAAGATGATTCCTTGTCACCATTCTTCTTCAACATTTCTTTGATAATTTTGTCTATAATTCTGAAGAAAACAAAACTTGGATATGAAATTCCTACATGTAATATCTAAACAAAATGGAATTTGGTTTAGATAAATGTGCAATTTTATCTATTAAATGAGGAAAAATTAATGACACTAGCAGTTTTGATTTGGATAAAATTTCAGCAGGCGAAAACTATAAATACCTAGGAATATTAGAAGCCAATGATATTCTCCACTCGAAAGTTAAACAACAGGCAGCATCAGAATACATCAAAAGAGTTAGAAATATTCTGAAAACAAAACTAAATAGATTAAACGCAATTAGAGCAATGACTTCTTGGGCTATACCAGTGATCCAATACATAGCTGGCATAACAGATTGGACAAAAGAAGACCTGGACAAACTGGACTGCAAAACTAGAAAACTAATGACTATGCTTCATGCATTACATCCATGAAGTGATGTTGACCGGCTGTACCTAACGAGGAGAATAGGTGGATGGGGACTGCTGCAAGTGAGAGAGACTGTGGAAGAAGAAGAAGAAATTAGTTTAAGAAGTTACATCGACAATAGCTCTGAGCCAGTGCTTCAAGCAATTGCACAAGAGGGCCTTCTAAAAGCAACAAGAAACAAATCCCATTACAAAAAGAAACAACAAAATAACCGATATGTGTGCTGGAAAAATAAATCCTTGCATGGCCAATTTCTTCGAGATACTGAATTACATTATACTTGATATCGCAGTATAATGGCTACAATACGGATACATTAAAAAAGAATCAGAAGGATTTATTCTAGCAGCTCAAGAACAGGCATTACAAACTAATGCAATTAAAGCAAAAATTTTGAACATCAACAATAATAGCAAATGCAGATTATGCGATCAGAAAGATGAGACTGTAGAACATCTATCCAGTGACTGCAGCAAAATAGCTCAAACTGACTACAAATACCACCATGATCAATTTGCCAAAATAATTCATTGGCATGTATACAAAAAATATGCCTTTCCTTGTTGTTTTAAGGATACTTGTGATATAAGACTGAATGATATAATCACGTAATCACAAGAAAGATATTTATTTAACCAAATATTTCGGTCTGGAAATAGCAGACGATCGTCAGTGGTATTACAAGAACAGTTTAAAAAAAATACAAGCTAGAATACTAACAATAGATTGTTAAAATTAGAACATGCCGTGTGATGTTATATCACTAAGTATGAAACGGAATATTCACCTATTAACAAATTGTCTTCTCATTTTCCTTCTCTTAAAGACAAACGCTCAACTTTATCTCTTCCTGGAGTTTATCAAATTCCGTGCAACTGTGATCTCTCTTACTTTGGACAGAGTGGACGTTCTCTTGAAAAAAGAATCCAAGAACATCAATCATCCATTCCTCACAACAAAAAGTCTGGATTGGCTCAACATGGGATTGAAACTGACCACAGCATCCTTTGGTCCAGAACTCGCCTCTTACATAGATCCCGTTATAGGTTCGAATGTTTGTTCAAGGAAAGCGTGGAGGCCCTGCTCCATCACCCCAACCTGAATCGTAATGACTGCATATCTACATCAAAAATCTGGGAAAGTCTAATCAAGATTACTCATTAATTAATTTTTTTTTTTTTAATAGCAAATACAATCATGTTTCTACTTCAAAATATTCTGTCTCATACTTAGTTATATAACATCACGCGGCATGTTCTAATTTTAACGATCTATTGTTAGTATTCTAGCTTGTATTTTTTTAAAACTGTTCTTGTAATACCACTGACAATGGTCTGCTATTTCCAGACTGATATTTGGTTAAATAAATATCTTTCTTGTGATTACATCATATGCCTTTCCTACTTCTGATAACTGGTGGCAGCATAAAATAGAGACTGTATTGGAAAATGAAACAGCAAAAATTCTCTAGGACTTTCCTTTCTTTTAGGCTTGCACAGTGATCCGAATGCATTTTTGGAAATTATGGAGACAACTACCGTGTTTGAATACAAACTTTAGTTTAATATTACTAAAATTTTTTTTAATAATCTAGGTCTCTGGGACTTTAGAATACAAACTGATCGGCATTTGAAACACAATAGACCTGACATCACAATTATCGAACATCGACAGGTTTGGATTATTGATATCGCAGTACCCAGTGATAACAACATTAACAACAAAGAACTTGAAAAAATGACTAAATATCGAGATCTGTCAATCGAAGTTGGCCGACTGTGGCATAAACACACCAAAATCATCCCAATAGTTATTGGTGCACTTGGTAAAACTTCAAAGAAGCTAGCCAACTATTTACAGCAATTAAACATCAATGTAGTGACCCCATATGATCTACAAAAAACAGCATTATTTGGAACAGTCCATATTTTATGATGCTACCTGATGGACTATTCTTAGATTCTTGGGTAGAATCTGAATTATTCTGTATCACAGTCAAATTTTAGTTTATATGCTATCTTGTTTTGACTATGTATGCAATTTGGAGTAAAGTGGATGACAAACAATATTAACCAGGAATTGCATGTGAAAAAGAGGCTATGGAAGAGATATAAGAAGACAGGTGAAGAGAAGATGCATTAGGAATATAAAACAGAGGCCAGAAGAGTGACTAGTGTGGTAAGGAAAGCAAAACTGGAATATGAGAGGAGATTGGCCCTAAGATCCAAAGAAAATCCTAGGGAATTTTTTAGCTATGTGGCCAGTAGGAGGAGAAATGACTGTGGAAGAATGATATTGTGGGATAAAAATGGGAATAGAGTGACTGATGCAGAGGACATAGTGGAATTGTTCAATGAACACTTTATTGGAGTATTTCATCCTAGAGGAGTCAGTTTTAATGCTAGAGGGATAGGACTGGTTCGAGGTCTGGAGGTACAGTAGGAGAGTGTGTTTCAGATACTGAGTACTCTGGGTGTCAGTAAAGCTGTGGGACTGGATGGCATTTCACCACGAGTTTTGAGAGAATGTGCTAGGGAATTTCATTGAAAAGCCACAGTGCCTTTAACGTGGCTTTTCAATGAAAGTCTGGCTTTGGCAAAGGTGCCCAGGGAATGGAAGAAAGGTAAGATAGTGCCATTGCATAAGGGTGGTAACAGACTGGAAGTGTCTAATTATTGGCCAGTCTGTGTGTCATCAGTAGTTGTTAAGATCTTGGAGAAAGTAGTGAGGGACCGTATACAGCATTGGGCAGATGAGGGCAATGTTATCTGTGAGAATCAACATGGATTTGTGAAAGGACGCTCTTGTTATAGCAATATGCTAGCCTTTTATAATAAAGTTACAAGAACATTAGATGAGGGAAAGGCATATACTGCAATTTTCTTAGACTTGGCGAAGGCATTTGACAAGGTGCCACATGATAAGCTGATATTTAAGTTGCAGCACATTGGTCTGGATGTCAGATTGGTCAACTGGATTCAGGATTGGCTGTCTGATAGGTATCAGAGAGTTGTGTATGGTGGAGCAGTTTCCAGGAGGCAGAGGGTTACAAGTGGGGTCCCACAGGGCTCAGTACTAGGACCTATATTGTTTAACCTTTATATCAATGACATAGCCAGTGGATTGCAGGGGGATATTCAGTTGTTTGCGGATGATGCGAAGCTGGGAAGGATTATTAGTAATAGTGCAGATGTGGTAGCCCTGCAAGAGGATTTAAATAAGCTAGATAGATGGGCAAATGAATGGGGATGTCAGTTTAATGCAGCAAAATGTAAGGTCTTGAGGTTTGGGAAATATCGATGGGATGCTGCATACTCTATGGGAGGAGTTATACTGGAGGAGGTAGGGGAGACAAGAGATCTGGGGTTGATGATTGATAGAAACCTGAAGTTTAGGGGACACGTTTGAACCAGAAGGATGGTGAGAAAGAGAGGCGAAAAAATGTTAAAAAATCAGGAAAAAAGAAAAAGAGCGATTTGACAACCGTAACGGATGTTAAAAGGGAAGAAAGTGAGGCGGAAAGAAACGAAATTGAGAGAACGAATGAAATTAGAAATCACAAGTAAAAAAAATCGAAAGAATAAATGATAGCAAAAAACGAATGAATGATGGCGAAAGTTGGATGCATGTTGGAACGAAAGTACTGAACCAAAGAAAGATGAATGACAGTAAAAGTGAGAAGAATGATAGCGAAAGTTGGACGTATGTTAGTCCAAAAGTACGGAAACAAAGAAGGATGAATGAGAGGGAAAGTGAGAAGAGGGGGTTGAGAGTTAGAAAGATTTAATGATAGAGAGAATGTGTCACGAGGTTCGGAAGGTGAATTCGATTGGATGAAGCAAGAAATGAAATGGATGCAGAATGAAATTAAGAGAATTCAGGTCAAAACTATTAAAATAAATCATGATGGCATGAAAGAGTTAACGAAAGATGAGCGAGTAGCGTTGTATGGCGACTCCATTATAAAAGTGTGCTAGAGGATAAAATGCACAAGGTATGTTTTACAGGCGGTAAAATGAGTAGAGTGATTGAGGCATTGAATATGACACGGGAGCAAGCAAAAGAGTTAATTGTATTAATTGGTACAAATGATTTGAGAGAGAACAAAGAGCATGTCAAAATGAATGTAGGAGACTGCTTGGAAAGATAAAAGAGAACAGTGTGACAGGAAGGGGTAGTCAGTGTGTTGCCTAGGTATGATTGTGGTGAAATGAGGCGGAGAGCAAGGATTATGAATGATATTCTGGCTGAAATGTGTGAGGAGATGGGAGTACAGTTTGTTAATGTGTGGAATGAGTTTGAAGGACGAAGTGAACTGTATGGGAGCGATGGACTGCATTTGAGTGGTTATGGTGTGAGACCCTTGGAGAGACTGCTGCGGGAAAGTAGAGAAATGAATAGAGAGAATGAATCAGATCGAGAGGGGAGTGATGTGGAAGAGCAGGAGATTAAGATAAGAGAGATTGAAGAAGTGAAAATGAATGGGGAAGTGAGTGGTATGAGTATAGAAAATGAGAGAATGGGTGTGTAAGAGGAGCAGGGAAACGGGGAGGCTCAGGGTGGACAGGGGTACACAGCGTGAGAAAGGTGGATGCTCCAAGAGGAGGTGAGAGCATGTGCAGGCAGGAAAGTAATGGGATAACCAGGGATCAAGAGGAAACAGATGGAATTGCAAAGGGTTCTAAAATGAAGTAGCAGAAAGGGAAATGGCCCCAGTCCAGCATGGAGAGATCACATTGAGTGAGTGGTATCAGTGGAACTAGCTGTAGATCCAGAAATGAGTTGTTGTGTTTGTATACCAATGCTAGAAATATAAGAAACAAGGCAGATGAAATGGTTGCACTAATTGCGTCTGTGCACCCAGAAATTGTCGGAATAAGTGAGACATGGTTAGATGAGGGCGTCATCCTGACAGGAATAGAGATGGAAAGGTATGATGTGTTTCGTGAGGATAGAAGGGGTAAAAAGGGAGGGGGAGTGCTATTGATGATAGAGAAAGAGTTGTGTCCATACAAGGTAGAGATACAAGAGGGAAATAGGGCCAGTGGTTTTGAGGCAGTATGGTGTGAGATAGAGGTGAATAGAATCAAATACTTGGTGGGATGTTGTTATAGACCCGGTAATGTGGATGGTGGTGATAGTGAAATGTATGGTCAAATAATCCAAGCAAATAAATAAGAAAAGGGTTATCATTATGGGTGATTTTAATTGTGGCAATATAGACTGGAATAAAGAGATAGCAACTGGAAGTAAAGAAAATGAGTTTCTTGAGTTTTTGAGGGATAACTACCTCAGACAGTATATAACAGAGGGCACACGATGAGTAAGGGTCTTGGATTTGGTCATCTAATCGGAGGATGTAATTATCAATGAGGTGTCAAATCATCCACCAATTGGTGAAAGTGACCATGAGGTGATTACCTGGGTGGTTGCCAGCAGTGCAAGGACCCCTGTGAAAAAAGGGTATATGTGGAACTACAAGGGAGGTGATTATGAAGAGCTCAGGAGACAGCTTGCAGGTGTAGCATGGAAAGAGGAGTTAGCTGGAAAAGAGATCAATGCAGCTTGGGGGATTTTCAAAACTATTTAGTAGATGCAATGTCTAAAGGTATACCACGGATGAGAAGGTTAAATAAGGTAGGTGTGAGATGGATGAATAAAGAGATTAAGCATGCAATACAGAAAAAAAGGGCATTGTGGAGGCAGCATAAGAGAAGTGGAAGTAACCAATTTCATGAGGTCTACAAAGACCAGGCAAGGAGGGTGACTTGGTTGGTGAGAGTAGCTAAAGAGAGGTATGAACAGCACTTAGCTAATGAAGCGAAAAATAATCCTAGGTAGTTCTTTTGATATGTAGCCAGCAAAAGAAAGAATGATTATGGAAGGATGACACTGATTGGAGGAAATGGTATAAAGACAGCTGTTGCAGAATGCGTGGTGGATATACTTAATGAGCAGTTCATAAAGATCTTTCAATCTTGTGAATATGATTTCATGGAGAGATTAAGAGCAGTTGATGATGGGGAGGAGAGACTGACTGTAAGTGAGCAAGAGGTGTTTGGGGAGTTGAGTAAACGATGTAAATAAGGCTGTGGGACTTGATAATATATCACCGTGTATTCTGAAGGAATGTGCCAGAGTTGACACCTGCATTGACATGTTTTTTTAATATGAGTCTTGCACTTGGTCAAGTTCCTAAAGAGTGGAAAGAGGACAAGACTGTGCCACTTCATAAAGGAGGTGATCGATCTCAAGCATCAAACTATAGGCCTATCTGTGTGTCAGGTGTTGTGGTTAAGTTGTTGGAGAAGCTTGTGAGAACTGGGAGCCAGAGTTGGGTTCACAACAATGGCATAATCTTTGATGGACAGCATGGATTTGCTAAAATGAGGTAATGTTTTAGTCTACTTAAAAGTAAAAATAATCTACTTACTTATTACAATAAAGTGACTGCTTCCTTGGACAGAGGAGAAGGATACACAGTAATATACTTGGATTTCGCAAAAGCTTTTGATAGAGTACCTCATGATAAGTTGACAGTCAAACTAGAGGAGATGGGGTTGGATATTAGATTAGTGCATTGGATTGGAGACTGGCTATCTGATAGGTATCAACAAGTTGTGTATGGGGGTGCAATATCCAGGAAAAGGAAAGTCACTAGTGGAGTGCTTCAGGGGTCTGTTTAAGGTCCATTGCTGTTTAACTTGTATATTAATGATATTGCCGAATATTTGGATGGAGATATTCAGTTGTTTGCAGATGATGCAAAGTTGGGACGAACCATAAAGATTAGTGAAGATGTTGTGGCCTTACAAGAAGACTTGAATAAATTGAGTGATTCGGCAAGCAAATGGGGATGTGAGTTCAATGTTGCAAAATGTAAGGTTTTAAAATTTGGAAAACAAAGATGGGATGCAGAATTTAAGCTTGGTGAGAATATATTGTTGGAAGTAGAGAAAATAAGAGATCTGGGGGTGATAGTGGATAAGGATCTAAAATTTAGGGGACACATCGCCAAAATTGTGAAGACAACACAAAGACTTCTGGGAATGATGCAGAGGACACTGACGTGTAGAAGTATGGAGATACTTGTTCCATTTTATAAGGCTTTGATTAGGCCACACATGGACTATTGTGCACTGATTTGGTCACCTGGTTTTCAGAAGGATGAAGAGATGTTGGAAAGGGTCCAAAGGCGACTGACTAAGGTAGTTTCTGACCTCTTTAATGTCGAGTATGAGGAAAGATTGAAAAGATGTAATTTGCAGAGTCTAGTGGAGAGAAGGAAGAGGGGAGATATGATAAAGACCTACAAGTTGGTAAGGGGTTGTTATAGGATCAATGGTGGAAAGTTCTACAGAGAATAGTGGGAGACCAGAGGTCATCCCTCTAAACTGTATAAAGAGGGTGTGAGTAGGGGAGTGAGAGGAAGTTTTTTTTTGTGCAGAGTTGTGAGTGATTGGAATGCCTTGCCTGAGAGTGTGGTGTCTGCAAGGAGTTTGAATGTGTTTAAGACACGGTATGATTAGATGTGTGTGAGATAAAAGGGCCTCCTAGATGAGTCCTTGACTCCATGAGGTTTTGTTTAGTAATAATAATAATAATAATAATAATTTAATCTAATTTAAAAAATGTCTCTCAGCCGAGTGAATCAGTTATATATTATATATATATATATAATATATATGTAGATAGTATTTTGTCTTGGGTATAATAAATGTTAAAAATACCAAGCAATTTTTAAACCTGGTTTTACTCCATTTCTCAAGTAAGCAAACAGACAAACCAGTCAAGTTTGTGCCTGCAAGTGATGCAAGTCTAGCTGATCCTACAGATA
Source organism: Typopeltis vanoorti (assembly GCF_054136105.1). Classification (NCBI taxonomy): domain Eukaryota; kingdom Metazoa; phylum Arthropoda; class Arachnida; order Uropygi; family Thelyphonidae; genus Typopeltis; species Typopeltis vanoorti. The sequence continues at coordinate 37,765,576 of NC_143574.1, forward strand.
GTGCAAGACCAAGGCAACTCGTGGTAAAGGTGGCATAAGCTCTGATCACTAATCTTAATATTTACCCTTAATGCCAAAACACATCTCCAAGGAGGGGGATGTATGATGTTTTGTATTAAAGGCAAGGGGCCACTACCCAGACCGGTTTCGACCTTTATTGAGGTCTCATCAGTGGAGCCAAGCTAGAAATACCAAGTGGTATTTCTAGTCTGGTGAGGCTAGAAATATATATATATATATATATATATATATATATATAATATTCATCCAAACTTGATTTGCTTCCTCAGTCTTAAGTAAAAGGCTGGTTATATCCACTAATTCGAGCCCTACCAAGTGCCTATGAGTTGTGGAAATACTTTCTGAACCACTAGAATTTTAAATAAAACTGCTCATGGTTATCAAACTGCACAAAAAAGTGCAAAGATATCTCACCTTTTATACATGGATGCTCTGAAGTTGCATGCAAAATCAGAGAATGAACTCAGATCATTGCTTATACTGTGCACATATTCAGTCGATATATCAATGGATTTTGGTTTAGACAAATGTGCAATTGCTGGAATAACAACATTATGAATGCTGTGCCAAAAAAGCGGCCTTTTTGCACGTGTTTGAATTTTAATCCATCTAACTCGAGGGCTTCCAGATGTGTTTTCAATGTTTTAGGGATGCCACCTAAAGCACATATTATAATGGGAACAACTTCCATTTTTCTTGTGCCAGATTCGTTCAACTTCGTCTTGCAACTTGCGATACTTTGTAATTTTTTTCAGTTCCTTTGTCGTCAATTTGACTATCTCATGGTACTGATATTTCAATAAACTGAACATCCTTGTTTTCACTTTTTTCAACCACTGTTTTATTGGATGTGTTACATTCGAAGCTTTTGTCAGTCTGGATTTTGAAATCCCAGAGTATTTTAGCTTTTTCATTTTCAATCACTTTCTGGTGAATGTTATGCTTCCAATAGTCTTTAGATACTTTAAACCCATACTTTTTACATAAATGCAAGTGAATTATCTTAGCTACGTTATCATGCCTTTTACGGTACTCAATTTGCGCGATTTTGCTGCACCCACTTATGTGGTCTAAACTTTTTCTTTGCACAATCTACATGTACTGTATTTTTGAATTTTTTTTGTATTTTTGCCTTCATAGCATTGATTTTAATGGCCTGTTCTTGTGCTTCAAATATTTCCGATTCCCTTTCTTTCTTCATATTCCAATTTTGTCTCCATGCGTTTAAATAAACTCTCTTTCCTAACCTCAGTTAGAAAATTTTCCGTTGATAATCTTTCTGCAGATAATCATTCAAATTTCGTTTTCTAATTCAATAACTTGCTTTACTTGTAATAATTCTCTGCCTCCCTTTCTGCGTGATACATAGAGCCTATCAGTGTCACTGCAAGGATTCAGGACATGGTGCATTTTCATTAATTTTCGAGTTTTTTGGTCTAAATCCTCAACCTCTAGCTGGGTCCATTTGACAATGCCTGCTGAGTATCTCAGAACAGGTGTCAATTGCTTTTATCAAATTTCAGGATTAAGCATTGACTTAAGGAGTTTCTTCAGTCACTTTATGTATTCTGCTCTAGTTTTTTCTTTGATCTTATTGTGCAGAATTTCTGATGCTTCTAAAATTCCCAAATATTTGAAGCTATCTTCGAATTTAATTGCCTCGATTTTTTCACCATTGAGTTGCTTGATTTCGTTCAGATATCTTCAAACTTTCTTCTTGTTATACCAGCAATTGCGCATTTGTCTAAGCCAAAATCCATTGATATATCGACTGAATATGTGCACAGTATTAAGAAATGATCCGAGTTCATTCTCTGATTTTGCATACAACTTCAGAGCATCCATGTATAAAAGGTGAGATATCTTTGCACTTTTTTTGTGCAGTCTGATAACCATGAGCAGTTTTATTTAAAACTCTAGTTTAAGGAGATCAATGACAAGATAAACAATAGAGGAAATAATGAGTCTCCTTGAAAGATACCCCTTTTTATGTTTACCTCTACAATTTCTTCTCTATTCTGAACCAACATTGCTTTCCAGTTTTTCATGCTGGATTGCAAAGATTTTTGTACATTTTCGCTAATTATTATTATTATTCAGACCTCCATGGAGTCAAAAGACTCATCGTGGGAGGTCCTTCCAAAGAACACAAAGTCTGTCAAGACTCATCGAGGGGAGGTCCCCCCCCCCCCTAAGAAACACAAAGTCTCTCATACCACTCCTTAAACTCATTGACCGTTCTCGACCACACCACTCCATCAGGCAATGCATTTCATGGTTCAATGACACTCCATGCAAAGAAACCACTCCTCACCTTCTTGCTCACAGTTTCCTTTCGTAACTTCCAGGGATGGCCTCTTGTCATCACTCCTTCCCGCTGTTCAACCAAGCGAAAGAACTCCCCAGTGTCAACCCTGTAACCACCTCTCAACAGTTTAAAATCTCAATCATATCACCTCTCCTTCTTCTATCCACCAAACTCTGCAGTCCACATTCCCTCAGCCGATCCTCGTAACTATCCTTGTACAGTCCAGAAACCATCTTTGTCATCCGTCTTTGTATCCTTTTCACAGTTAATTTATCCCTTCAAATCCTGGGGACCAAATCTGAGAACAATAGTCCAAGTGTGGTCTGATCAGAGACTTATACAATGGAATGATCACTCTCTTATCTTTGCAGGTAAGTGTCCTTCTCATAATTGCAGCAATCCTCTGTGTTATCTTCACCACCTTTGCAATATGTCCCCTAAACTTCAGGTTTCTATCAGTCATCAACCCGAGATCTCTTGTCTCCTCTACTTCCTCCAGCATAACTCCTCCCATAGCGTATGCTGCATCCCATCGATGTTTCCCAAACCTCAAGACCTTACATTTTGCTGCATTAAACTGACACCCCCATTCATTTGCCCACCTGTCTAGCTTATTCAAATCCTCTTGCAGGGCTACCACACCTGTGCTATTACTAATAATCCTTCCCAGCTTCGCATCATCCACAAACAATTGAATATCCCCTTGCAATCCACTGGCAATGTCACTGATATAAAGGTTAAACAATATAGGTCCTAGTACTTAGCCCTGTGGGACCCCACTTGTAACCCTCTGTCTCCTTGAAACTGCTCCACCATACACAACTCTCTGATACCTATCAGACACCCAATCCTGAATCCAGTTGACCAATCTGACATCCAGATCCATGTGCTGCAACTTAAATATGAACTTATCATATGGCACCCTGTCAAATGCCTTTGCTAAGTCTAAGAAAATTGCAGTATATGCCTTTCCCTCATCTAATGTTCTTGTAACTTTATTATAAAAGGCTAGCATATTGCTAAAACAAGAGCACCCTCTTACAAATCCAGTTTGTTAGCACCCTTATGCAATGGCACTATCTTACCTTCTTTCCATTCCCTGGGCACCTTTGCCGAAGCCAGACTTTCATTGAAAATCCAGGTTAAAGGCACTGTCAGTTCCCTGGCACATTCTCTCAAAAGTTGTGGTGAAATACCATCCCGTCCCAAAGCTTTACTGACATCCAGAGTACTCAGTATCTGAAACACACTCTCCTCCTGTACCTCTAAACCTCGAACCAGCCCTATCCCTCTAGCATTAAAACTGACTCCTCTAGGATGATATACTCCAATAAAGTGTTCATTGAACAATTCCGCTATGTCTTCTGCATCAGTCACTCTATTCCCATTTTTATCCCACAATATCATTCTTCCACAGTCATTTCTCCTCCCTAGGCACATAGCTAAAAAATTCCCTAAGATTTTCTTTGGATCTTAGGGCCAATCTCCTCTCATATTCCAGTTTCGCTTTCCTTACCACACTAGTCACTCTTCTGGACATGGTCTTATATTCTTCATGCATCCTCTCTTCACCTGTCTCCTTATATCTCTTCCATAGCCTCTTTTTCACATGCAATTGCTGTTTATTATTGTTTGTCATCCACTTTACTCCAAATTGTGTCGTCTTCTTCATTCGTGGTATACAACTTACCATTGCTGCTAACAAATATTCTTTCACAATTTCCCACGCATTAATGATATCCCGCCCTTCCAATTCCTCCCTCCATGAAACTTCCCGAAGTTGACGTCTAAGACTATTATAATCGCCTGCGTTATAATTTCACATAAGTTCCCGTCTCTTTGATACTCCTGCATGTCTATTTATTTTCCAAGTCAAAACCGTATGGTCACTCTCTCTCCAACTGGTGGGAGAGATGTCATCTCTGTTATTATCAACTCTTCTGATGCTATAACCAAATCCAAAACTCTTGAACCTCTTGTTCCCTCTGTTACATGTTGCTTAAGACATTTTTACCTCAAGAATTCTAGAAATTCCATTCCCCTATTGCTACATGCATCTTCCTCTCTCCAATTTATACTACTGTAGTTAAAATCTCCCATAACAATCTTTCTTCTTGCACTTGCCAAACTTAGCTGTCTAAACATCTCCTGGTCCCCATCGTCTGTGCTCCCAGGTCTGTAGCAACACCCCACTAAATATCCTGTCTTGCCTACCTCACACCATACGCTCTCAAAATCATTTGTCTCACTACCTTCCAAATTCTCCACTCTTAGAGGACATAGGTCATCACTTATCATAAGCAGGACCCCACTACCACCACGCTTTCCCCTCCTATCCTGATGAAAAATGCTATACCCAGCGACTTGTATTCCTGTTATTATATCGCCTTCTGTCAACCATGTCTCAGTGATCCCAATAATTTTTGGCCAGGCTGATGCTATCTGCACCACGAATTCCTCTCCCTTATTCCTTATACTTCTGGCATTAGTATAAAGCATATAAATGTCATTGTTTCTATACCCAGTATTATCCCTTCTAGAGTCCACTGGGCTCAGTGTTACCTGACATTGTCTCCCTTCTCCCAAGTATCCATTCCCACAAGAGGCCACCCCTGCTAATACCGAAGAGTTCTGTGCATTTTAAAATTCAACTAAGAGGCACTGAATCAAATGCTTTTTTATAATCTATCCAAGCCATATGAAGGTTGTGTTTCTACTTTTGCAATTTTTCAGAATCATTTTATCAATCAGCGATTGGTGTTTTGTGCCTCTTGAATTTTTGCTGCTACTTTTTAGTTCAACTGGAAAAAGAGAATTTGCTTTAAGATAGCTATATATTTTGTCAGCTGTTATGCCTGTGAGTAGCTTAAAAGCTGTTGGCAGGTAGGTTATTGTTCAGAAGTTTTCTGGCTTTGGGACTTTTCGTTATCCTTTGTGATCAATAATGTTTTCCCTGCTGTGAGCCACTTTTCTTTGCCCTTCTAAAACATCATTATATTGGTTAGCAAGTCTTTCGTGTAAACCGGTCAGAAATTTCAACCAGTAACCATGTAATTCATCCTTCCCAGGTATTCACCAATTTTTTATCCTTTTAGCTTGGTTTTTAACCATTTCAGTTGTTATTTTCAGTTGGTTCATTTTTTGTTCTTGAGTTTCGTTCATAATTCGTTCAATACACTTTGCCTTGTTATTGTGCCTCTTAGGGTTGTTCCATAGGCTTTGACAAAATGTAAGTGTAATTTCTTTGTCTGTGGTATTTATATTTTCTTTAAGATTATCAATCCTGCAGCAATCAATTTTCTTGTAAAATTGGTGCTGATTCATGCGAAACATTGAATTTTGCTTATACTGTTCAATGCACGCACTGTATCTTCCTATTTTAGCTGCAACTGCAACTCTTTTTTGCTTCAGTTCTTCTAATGTCAATTGGTCGTGTTCCAATATTACATCTCCTTATGAGGTTATTTCGGATTTTCATGTTTTTCAGCTTCTTTTTCCTTAAGGTTTTTAAAATTGCTTACGTTTGCTCTCAGTTTAAGAATTTTATTCTCCAGTTGATGCTTCCATTCTGGTTCCTGAGCCTTACTGCTTTTGGGGTCACTAATCTTATAGTCTAATTCAGATGTTACGATGTAGGCTATTGAGTACATAAGCTGATTCATTTGTCAAAGTTTAAGTAGGGATAGTCCTACTGAAAAAAAAAAAAAAAAAAAAAAATATATATATATATATATATATATATATATATATAGCTGCACTGAGGTTGATTTACTTGGTTGTTAAACATATTTTTTAAAAGAATTGAATGACATAAACCGAGAGTGAAGGGAAAAGGTTTAATGGTATCACTGACTAGTTTCAGCTTTTTACAGCCTTCTTCTGGTGTTTTCATAAAAGAAAAGAAAAAATATTAAACATTGAAGATAAAAACCGTGAACAGCACAGGAAAGTCACTACACATATTTAACATGAAAACGTTGTAATTATCGTATTCAAAGCTGTTCCTTCGTTGTCCACATTGTTGGATGAGTGCGTGCATATAGCATCTCATCAGTACCAGTATGTGATCACAGCAGAATGACAGTCTGGGAGATTGTAGCTTAAATTAATATTTAAATGTACAGGGTTGAGGATGATTTCTCTAGATTCTACTATTTTTCTCTCCAATTCGTCATGGCAATGGAAAAAAGTTGTTAGATCTATCCCAAAGGATTGTATGACTGTGGTTTTGATCATCAGAATCGGCAGAAAAAAGGATATGGCTGAATAAAGCACTGGCACATGTTCTCTTGTAAGCGATGTCCCTCCTGTGCTCCTCTATACATAATTCAACAGACTTATCTGTCTGGCCAAAGTAAGGAATGTTGCAGTCACACCATTTCTTGTATACACCAGTATATTTTAGATTGTGATGGCTAGGCTTTGGATGGCTCACTAGAGAGTGGATCTTAGGAAGCGGAGTGCATCAAGTTCTACTGTTATATATATATATATATATATGTGTGTAGAAAGTTTTTTACGTTGGGTATAATATATGTTAAAGATACAAAGCTATTTTAATTTATAAACCTGGTTTTAATCCATTTCCCAAGTAAGCAAACAGACAAGTAAGTCAAGTTTGCACCTGCAAGTAGTGCAAGTCTGGGTGACCTGCACGTAGTGCAAGTCATAGGCAACTCGTGCTAAAGGTGGAATAAGCACTGATCACTATTCTTAATATTTACGCTTAATGCAAAGCACATCTCCTTGAGGAGATGTATGATGCTATGCATTAAAAGCAAGGGGCCACTATCCAGACCGGTTTCGACCTTTATTGAGGTCTCATCAGTGGGAGCAACACTTAGAAATACAGAGCCTATAAATATTTTACCAAAGCAAGTTACCATAAGGTGCTTTGCCCTTATTAAATAAAAATCTCAGGATGAGAGATAGATGTAGAAAGTTTTTTACCTAGGGTAAAAAACTTGGGAAAATTTTTATAAATATACGTTAAAGATACCAAGATATTTTAATAAAACGTTCTACATCTATCTCTCATCAAGAGATTTTTATTTAATAAGGACAAAGCACCTTATGGTAACTTGTTTTGGTAAAATATTTATAAGCTCTGCATTACTCAAACCTTGGTATTTCTAAGCATGGCTCCCACTAATGAGACCTCAATAAAGGTTAAACCGGTCTGGGTAGTGGCCCCTTGCCTTTAATGCATAGCATCATACATCTCTTCAAGGAGATGAGATTTGCATTAAGGGTAAATATTAAGAATAGTGATCAGAGCTTATTCCACCTTTACCACAAGTTGCCTAAGGCTTGCACTACATGCGGGTCACCCAGACTTGTACTACTTACAGGTGCAAACTTGACTTACTTGTCTGATTGCTTACTTGGGAAATGGATTAAAACCAGGTTTATAATTAAAATAGCTTGGTAACTTTAACATACATATATATATATTCAGTATATATTGAAAGAGGCCGCTAGGAAATTGGGATGGGAAACTACTATATTACTGTAGTAAAGTAAAAGAAGCTACAAAATATATATTTGTGAATCTTAAATTCCATCACATATTTAATTTTTTTTTTTAAATGTATGAATCACACATGCCATAATAGTAACAAGTACAGATGAGAGGGTAAATTCTTGCTGAAGTCATGTAATATTTAAACCTTAGATCAATGTAAGAATTGGAAGACAAAAATAAACAAGGAATCTATTGATGTGTTTCTTGAACAGCTGAGGACTGTAATCTTCAGGGAAGACAGGGTGAGAAAAGCTCTTCCAAATAATAGAGACAAATGGAATGAAAGTGGAATAGGAGCAGTTTGCTCCTATATTTGAGACTAGATGGTAAATGGGTGTTAACTGACAGCTGCTCTTATTATTGCAGCCTTGGAAGAAAGAGGAGGAATGATGGTGGCCATTTCAGCAAAACTATGTGCATGAAAGTCCCTATAGATGAGACAAAGAAATAAACAATCTATGGGGAAGTGGCTAGATTCACTCCATAAGATAAAGAGAGGGAATCATATAGTAGATTTGGGTGCACCATCCCAAATATGTGAACAGTGTTCCAAGGTTGAGCACATTCGAAATTTATATAGTGTTCAAGTAGTGTCTTGAGCAGAAAATTACAGTGAAGTTTTGGATGCTGAAGAAGCATTGGATAAGATATGCCATGAGAGGCTAGAGGTGTAAGTCAGCACATGGAGGGAAATCTGATCCTATTTCATGATGTGGGTATTATCAAAAATAACAAGAATCCATTGAAGACCTTTCTTCCAAGTTATTAGACCAGACTGTGTTACAGTAGTATTGAAGTTCACAAGGTTATACTTGCTCCACTTAAAAGGAGCAAAGAGGTTTGAGTTTAGAGAAACTGGTATCTAATGATTGGTGACTATAAGATCTGTCAAATGTAGAAGTAGAATGAAGCAGCCTTTCATCAGCAAAGATATGAATAGGATTTGAGGTCAATGAAAGCAGGTTATTTCTGCACTGTGGAACTTTGGGATGCTACTCTGGTAGGGAAATCTGAGGAGAGGAAACCATCTATCCTGAAACATAGTGACTGGGCCAGAGAGGAAGCTGGCACCTCATCTGCAAAGAGTTAAACACAGGCCATATAATGTTAGTTCGTTAATCAGGTCTTTGCACCAGTCCTGATCAAATTCCTTAGAAATGTCAAAAGCAACCACAGATTCCGAGAATTTATATTCTTAATTATATCCTTTATTATTATTATATTAACTTTATTACATTATATCCTTTATTATTAGTATTATTATTATGGGTTACTCCAAGGAGTCCTTACACTCTTTGAGGAAGGTCTTAAACATGCCATATCAAGAACTATCCAACATTTGCACAGTATCTATCATGCTTGGCTTGGTACTCATTCATAGTCATTGCACCCACAAAAGATGACTCTGGCAACCTATTCCACTCATTCACCATTCTCCAAGCAAAAAGTCTAGTTCTAACACCTTCTTTAACTACTCAGTTTCCATGGATGGTCCCTAGTTCTCCCACCACCAGACCTGTTCTGAAAAATTTCCTCTGAATTAATCTTGTAAAACCCCTCAGTAATTAGTATGTCTCAATCATATTACTCTTTTTCAGATTATCAACCATTTTCTGTAACCCACAAATTTTCAACCTGTTCTCGTAAGGGTTATTTCAAAGACCTGCTACTATCTTGGTCACTTGCCTCTTGATCCTCTCCACCTCCTCATCCTCCTCATCATGAAACCCTGGAGCCCAGATCAGCATGCAATAGTCAAGATGGGGTCTTATCAAGGCAAGATATAGAGGAACAAAAACCTGTTTGTCTCTTCTCATCAAATTATTTTTAAGTAATAACCAAGTAATGTGATGAGCAGATTTAGCCACTATTGCTATGTGCCCTATAAACGTTAATTCCCTATCCACTAACACTCTCAAGTCTCTGGCTTCATCAATTTCCTGGAGTACAGTTCCACCATTGTGGTATATAGCTGGTAATCTTTAGACCCCAAAATGCATAACATTACACTTTGCCACATTAAACTGACATCCATTCTAATTTGCCCAATCTGCCAATCAATTGAAATCAACCTGCAAAAGTTTGACATCATCTGTATTCTCTATTGCTCTACCCATATTTGCATGATTGGAAAATAACTGAACAGTTTCTCTCAGATCCTTTCCTGTATCGTTAATGTACAAATTAAACAGTAGCATTCCTAGAACAGAACCCTGTATCAAGCCACTACTGACAGGCCTTCTTTTGAATTCTACTCCTGAATAAACTACTCTCTGATACCTCTCCATGACCATTCTCCTATCGATCTCACCAACCCTATATCCATTCCTATGTGCTGCAGTGTACTGATTAAAATTCCTTGTAGTATCCTGTCAAAGGCCTTTGAAAAGTACAGCAGTATCACTGTAAACCTAATACCAATATCCAACTCAACTGTCACTGTATTATTAAATGTGAGCGAGTTACTGAGTCATGTACACTTTACTAACCCATGCTGTCCCCCTCCATACAGTATCCCATTTCCATCTATCCATTCCTGTATTTTGCTCTTAACCAACTTCTCCAGAACTTTGACAACAGCTCCTGATATACTGATCAGTCAGTAAGTGGTTACATCAGTCTTAGAGCCCTCCTTTATGCAATGGAACTATTTCCCCTCAGGACTAACCCAGAGCTGAAACTTAGATTAAACAATATACGTGGGTGGTCTAAAAGTTTCTCTGCCTCGACAATAGGATAGATGGCAACACTATCGGGAAGAGATTTTTTTTTCTAAGTTGGCACATATGTCATAAGCATCCATGTGAAATTGCAAGTCATTCTACAAGTAGTTTGTTTTATATAACTGTCTGAAGCAAAACTGTTGTCTGCATCCTTTGAAAAAGATAAAATTGAGTACCATGTGGGTAAAAAAGTCTGCAAAATGATGCAAAAAGATATTAATCCGAAGTTCATAAAAGTTTATGGGCACTCTTGTTCTTCATTTTCAACAATTAAGAAATGGGCTGTCAGGTTTAAATGTTGCCATACCATCCTTGAAGATGATCCACATGAAGGACGTCCAAAAAGGTTTAACAATACCAGAAATCATTGATCAAATGCAGGATATGGTATTGGATGACCAGCAAGTCAAAGTGCATGAAATTGATGAGACTGTAGGCATTTCAATAGAATGTGTAGGATATATTTTGCATGAAGAATTGCATATGAAAAAGCTTTGTCAAGGTGGGTGCAGTGCTTGCTCACAGCAGATCAAAAATGCACTTGCATGAAAATCTCTGAACAGTGCTTAAAGAGTTTTAACAAGAATAAAACTGATTTTGTGCATTGATTTATTACTATGGATGAGACTTGAATTCACCATTACATACCAGAATCTAAACAGCAGTCGAAACAGCAGACAGAAGCCGATTGTTCAGTGCCAAAGATGGCAAAGTCGGTTCCATCAGGCTGGAAAGGTGATGGCATTGGAGTTTTGGGATGCTAAAGGCATTCTGTTTATTAATTATCTTGAAAAGGGTAAAACAATAACTGATTAATATTATTCTGATCTTTTAACCAGACTGGACAAAAAAATTCGTGAGAAAAGACCTGGTTTGTAGAAGAAAAAATCATCTTTCATCAGGATAATGCACCTGCCCACAAAAGTGTTTTGGCAATACGAAAATTAAGGGCTCTGCACTATGAATTGTTGGAACATCCACTCTACTCCCCAGATTTGGCTCCATCTATCATTCGTCTCTTCCCCAAACTAAAAATTGTCCTCGCTGGTCAGACTTTTTCTTTGAATCAAGGTGATTGCAGCTGTACAGGGGTATTTTGCAGATCTTACTGAGAACCACTACAGTGATGGGACAATGGTGCTGGAGCATCACTGGAATAAATGTATTAGTCTTATCTTAAGGGAGATATTTTGAAAAATAAAAATAACTTTAAAATTATAAATTTATTTTTTGCATTGTTAGTCCGAGAACTTTTTAGACCACCACCATATTCCAGGATACTGACAATTCCCTCTCTGCTTCATGTAAAACTCAACCTGGTATACCATCCAATTCCCATGCTGTATTCACATTAAGGTACTGTAATATGCTATGCACCTCCATTTCATTTACCTCAGTTCATATAAGGCAAGTGATGTGAAGTCATTAGCCTCTGAATACAAGTAAGCCAGTCATGAAGAAATTCACAAGCAAACTTTGTTTGCTTACACTTGGATAAAGGATTAAACTAAGAATGTAATTTCTTGGCATCCAATAGTAAGAACAATTGGACAATATTTTGATGGCTGACTTTTGTAATCTTTCTTTCCTTTTTTTAAATAAGCGTAATATAAATTTTTATCCTTTAGCACATTAAAAGAGATACCATCAGGACCTGATGATTTGTACAAGTTGTTCAAGATTCCTATATCTTTCTAGCAATATACTATGCATAGCAACATGAGGTGAGTAGTTCTTGATGAAGTGGGGATAGCAATTTGCCTTAGTCATCAATATAAGAGTAGGTAAAGAAGAGTAATTCCAGTAAATTAGCTTTTTCTTTGGGTGATCTTACAATAGTATTATCTTGATAGGAGAGTGGAGGAAATATTAATGGGCTAAATTTTTATCCAGTGGCCTTGGCATGGGATTAGAATTAAGCACCAAAATGTCTCAACCCCCATTTGAACAGTAATCAAGTATGCATCATTTAGCTTTTCTCAAAATCAGATTTAGGTTTGTAGATATTTTTCTTTTAGTTGTCTGGGCTGCAGTATAGGCTGAATGTGATGCCAGAGTTTTGGTCTCAAGCTCCCTTGTGATACATGGAATGATTTTTTCTTGGACATCCTGGATGATCGTATTGGAGAAACCATGGGTTAGATTTCACACATAACACAAGAATAGGATGAATAAAATTTAATAAAAAACATATATTTCAATCTGAAAATAACAAATCATCTTCAGAGGCATTAGATAATAGAATGCGAGCTATAACTAGAAGAAGACAAATTTAAAACAGGGAGGACTGCATAATGTTATACATAAAATAGTGCAAAGCAAAAACTCAGGAAACATACTATTTTCAGCTTCTACTTAAAGGTACTATTAATTATTTTAAATAATCAGTGGGAACTAGCTTTGGATCAAGGAATGAGCTGCTGTGTTTGTATACAAATGCTAGAAGTGTAAGAAACAAGACAGATGAAATGGTTGCATTAATTGAGTCTATTCACCCAAAAATTGTTGCAATAAGTGAGACATGGTTGGATGAGGATGACATCCTGACAGGAATAGATATGGAAGGGTATGATGCATTTTATGACGATAGAAAGGGTAAAAAGGGAGAGGAAAAGCTATTGATGATATAAAAACTGTTATGTGCATACAAAGTAGAGATGCAAGAGGGTAATAGTGTCAGTGGTTTTCAGGAAGTACAGTGTGAAATAGAGGTGAATAGAATGAAATATTTAGTTGGGTGTTGTTATACACCTGGTAATGTGGATGGTAGTGACAATGAAATGTATAATGAAATTAGCCAAGCAAATAAGAAAACGGTGATTATAACTATGGCAATATAGACTGGGATGATGAAATAGCAACTGAAAGTAAAGAAAATGAATTTCTTGAGTTTTTGAGGGACAACTACCTCAGACAGTATGTAACATAGATCACACGAGGATTGAGGGTTTTGGAATCGATCATCTCATCAGAGGATGTAATTATAAATGAGGTGTCCAATCACCCACCAATTGGTGAGAGCGACCATGAAGTGATTACCTGGGTGGTTGAGAGTAGTACGAGGGCTTTTGTGAGAAAGGTATATGTGGAAATACAAGGGAGGGATGATTATGAAGAGCTCAGGAGACAGCTTGCAGGTGTAGCATGGAATGAGGAGTTAGCTGGAAAAGAGATTATTATTATTATTATTCCTGACACCTCCAAGGAGTCCGAAGACTCATTGCAAGAGGACACCTACAATTGTCTCAACCACACACCAAACCTCTACTACGAATTGTCTCCATCAACGCCATCTACTGCCCATTTCCATCATAACCACAACTGGTATTCTATAACTGTAAATTGCGTGTGTTCTGAAGGGCCGATTTGTCTGTATGCAGAATGAAAAACACGAGTTTCCAGGAGAAAAAAACCCTGCTACCTCCGTATGAGATTGGCTAACTCACCTTTGATTAAAATCGTCCAGATAAAGATTCCTCCCATTGCGACGAGAATCGAACTTAGGTCTATTCCAATCGAAGGGTGCAATGTACTGTCGTTCTTCCAATTGCGCTACAGAGGCGCTTAAAAAAAATTAATCATCCCGCACATAGATTAGAACCATGAACACATTTACTTTGAAAGCCTACCGTTCTACCAACTGAGCTACCAATTGACATCAATGCAGCTTGGGGGAATTTCAAGAACTATCTAGTAGAAGCAATGTGTAAATGTATTCCAAGGTTCAGAAAGTTAAATAAGGTAGGTGTGAAATGGATGAATAGAAAGATTAAGCATGAGATACTAAGAAAAAGGGCATTATGGAGGCAGAACAAGAGAAGTGGAAATAACCAATTCCATGAGGATTACAAAGACCAGGCAAGGCAGGTGACTTGGTTGTTAAGGGGGTAGCAAAAGTGAGGTATGAGCAGCAGCAACAGTTCTATGAGCAGCTAATGAAGTCAAAAAGAATACCAGATGATTCTTTCAATATGTAGCCAGCAAAAAAAAAAGAAAAAAGAATGATTATTGAAGGATGATATTGATTGGAGAAAATGGTATAAAGACAGCAGCTGTTGCAGAAGATATAGTGGAGATACTTAATGAGCGGTTCATAAAGGTCTTTCAATTTTGTGAATGTGACTTCATGTAGAGATTGAGAGCTTTTGATGATGGGGAAGAGAGAGTGACTTTTAAGTGAGCAAGAGATGTTTGGGGAGTTGAGCCAACTAGATGTTAATAAGCTGAGGGACTTGAAAATATATTACCACGTATTCTACAGGAATGTGCCAGGGAGTTGACATCTGCTTTGACATATTTTTGTAATATGAGTCTTGCACTGGTTCCCAAGAAGTGGAAGGAGGGCAAGATTGTGCTGCTTCACAAAGTAGGTAATAGAACACAAGGATCAAATTATAGGCCTATCTGTGTGTCAGGTGTTGTGGTTAAGTTATTGGAGAAGCTTGTGAGAACTAGGATCCAGAATTAGGTCGACAACAATGGTGTTGTCTTTGATGGACAGCATGGATTTGCTAAAGGGAGGTCATGTTTTAGTAATCTACATACTTATTACAATAAGGTGACTGTTTCCTTAGACAGAGGAGAGGGATATACAGTAATATACAGTCATCCCTTGACTTATGTCCATTTGAGTTACATCCTTTTGAAGATATGTCCCACAGGGGAATAAATAACATTTTAGACTATACTTTCGAACAAGATGCAAGCGAGCAAAAAGTAAAAAGGTTTCTATTTATCAACAATGCATCAATGAATAATGCAGTGGCAACAGCGCATTCAGTGCCAATCTCCCACAGCAGTCGGCACTTGGATTCAACAGTTCCTCTGTTGAATTTGTGTTTGAAAAATATGTTATTTGTGTATTTATCATTAATTATTTCATGATATTTTGTGCAACATGGTCCCTACACACCCAATTAAAAAACCTAGTGAAGAATCACAGAAAAAGGAGCGAGCAATTGATCTTGAAATGAAGTTGCAAAATGAAGCAACATGAAGCTGTAAGTCTGTCAGTGATTGCACATGACTTCGGATGGTCTCATTGTACAGTGACAACCATTGTGAAAAATAAGGGCAAAATCATAGAGGATTGAAAGGATGTGTTTCCATTAAATCGACAACAGTGATGAAGCAACAACAAGGTCCTCAGTGATTGGAAAGGTCTTCCATCATGCACTGAGGACCTGAACCAAAAGTGCACACCCCTTAGCACTATAACCATAACCGCTAAGGCACTAAGTCTCTTCAACATGTTGAAGGAGAAAGCAGGGCCTGGTTGTGACTATGAATTCAATGCTTCTTCCAGTTAGGTGATGAGATTCAAGCAGTGTTTTGCAATGCATAATGTGAAAATGTATGGTGAATCTGCAAGTGCCAATGAGAAGGCTGCCAAGGAGTTTGTGGAGAAATTGGATAAAATTATTATGGAGGAAAATCATTTCCCACAGCAAATATTTATTATGGATGAGACCACCTTGTTTTAGTAAAAAATGACCTAGCAGACAATTCATCAACAAAAAGCTGAAATCTATGCCTGGTTTGAAAGCTCTTAAAGGCCATGTTACAAATCGGTTAGGGAGTAAAGTGACTGGATATAAACTGAGATCATTTGTGATATGGCACAGTGAGAATCCACAAGCCTTCAAAAACATTAGGAAACATGCTCTTCCAGTTCATTATCGGAGCAATAAGAAGTCATGGATGACTCAAAAATTGTTTGCAGATGCCTTAATCAAGTGCTATGCAAGTGAAATGGAAACCTATTGTGTGAAAAAAAATGTAGAATTTAAAATTTTATGAATTCTAGATAATGCTCCAGGTCATCCATCTTATATCGTTGATCTTCGCCAAGTTCAAGGTCATGTTTCTCCCTTCAAACACTGCTTCATTGATCCAACCAATGAATCAGAAAGTTATAGTAGTGTTTAAGGTTTATTATCTAAACAAACTCCTTGGCAGAACTTTTCACAAGCCATTTCTTGCTATTGAAAATACTGCTGTAGTTTGGGATGAAGTGACCTCTCAATGTATGAGTGGCATACAGAAAAATACATTAAAAAAAGTTTATGCACGATTTTTGAAGTTTTGAAAAAATTGAAGATCTTTGTAAATTGAGTGAAGAAATAGTGGGCTTAGCAAACAATCTGAATCCCGAAGTGAATGATGATGACATAGTTCGACTCATAGAAAGTGCCCCTGAAAGGATGACTAACAAAGAATTGGTCGAACTGGAGGAACAACGTGCTGCAGAAGAGGAAGAATGAGAAAAGGAAGAAGAAAAAAAAAGAAAAACAAGGAGAGGCAGTTAAACAATTAGCAGTAACAGTCTTGCAGAAATGTTCTCTGTAGTTTGTGATGTTCTCAAATTGGTTGATGACATGGACCTCAATGTTGAACGCTACTTATTAGTAGAAAGGAAAGTACATGATGTGTTTGCTTGCTATAAACACATTTATGATGAAAAGAAGATGATTAAGCAAAGCACATTGGACATTTTCATCAAAAAAAAAAAAAAAAAAAAAAACCAGGTTACACCAGGAGAGCCGCAGCCTGGTCCTTCACATAGGGAAGGTAATGAAGATGTGATTGTGGAAGAAGATTTGGGTGATTATTCTCCTGTTTTATAGTGGCAGTAATGCACATTATAGTTTTATAATGATCGATGATGATTAGTTTCCTTTCATCAATACAATTTCATCAAGGTAGGGACAGCTATGCTACCATACTAGGGAAATGACTATGAGCAAGGCTGTTTCCCGTTGCCTTCCTTGCCGTACTATATCCTATGGCTGTATCATGTATGTTCACGGGTCCGATTTGCCTGTTTGTGGGATGAAAACCCCCAGGATAAACTGGGGGGGAAAACCTACTGTCCACACCCAAGACTGGCTAACTTGGCTATGGCTGAGGAAGATCTCTTCAGTTTTCACATCTCTGACAGGAATTGAACCTAGGACACTCCTTCCCCAGGCATATGGTTGCAAAGCACACAACCGCTAGGCTAACCTAGTGGACAGTTTTATAATTAGGTTTAAAAATTAAAATAACAGCATACTTATTACTGTTAAGTCCCTAACTCATATAACTCTGTTGATTTAATGTATCGACTTACATCCAAACCGACTTACATCCTTCCTGATGGAATGGAACCCCAACGTAAGTCAAGGGATGGCTGTACTTAGATTTTGCAAAAGCTTTTGATAGATTATCCCATGATAAGTTGTACAGTCCTGAAACCATCTTTGTATCCTTTCCAGTTAATTTATCCCCTTCAAATCCTGGAGACCAAATCTGAGAACAATAGTCCAGGTGTGGTCTGATCAGAGACTTATACAACGGAATGATAATCCCCTCTTATCTCTGCAGGTAAGTGTCCTTCTCATAATTGCAGCAATCCTCTGTGTTATCTTCACCACCTTTGCAATATGTGCCTTAAACTTCAGGTTTCTATCAATCATCAACCCCAGATCTCTTGTCTCCTCTACTTCCTCCAGCATAACTCCTCCCATAGAGTATGCTGCATCCCATCGATGTTTCCCAAACCTCAAGACCTTACATTTTGCTGCATTAAACTGACACCCCCATTCATTTGCCCATCTATCTAGCTTATTCAAATCCTCTTGCAGGGCTACCACATCTGCACATTACTAATAATCCTTCCTAGCTTCGCATCATCCGCAAACAACTGAATATCCCCTTGCAATCCACTGGCAATGTCATTGATATAAAGGTTAAACAATATAGGTCCTAGTACTGAGCCCTGTGTGATCTCACTTATAACTCTCTGCGTCCTTGAAACTGCTCCACCATACACCACTCTCTGATACCTATCAGACAGCCAATTCTGAATCCAGTTGACCAATCTGACATCCAGACCCATGTGCTGCAACTTAAATATCAGCTTATCATGTGGCACCCTGTCAAATGCCTTCGCTAAGTCTAAGAAAATTGCAGGATATGCCTTTCGTTCATCTAATGTTCTTGTAACTATATTATAAAAGGCTAGCATATTGCTAAAACAAGATCGCCCTTTCACAAATCCATGTTGACTCTCACAGATAACATTACCCTTATCTGCCCAATATTGTATATGGTCCCTCACTACTTTCTCCAAGATCTTAACAACTACTGATGAAACACAGACTGGCCTATAATTAGACACTTCCAGTCTGTTACCACCCGTATGCAATGGCACTATCTTACCTTTCTTCCATTTCCTGGGCACTTTTGCCGAAACCAGACTTTCAATGAAAAGCCAGGTTAAAGGCACTGTCAGTTCCCTCGCACATTCTCTCAAAACTCGTGGTGAAATACCATCCAGTCCCAAAGCTTTACTGACATCCAGAGTACTCAGTATCTGAAACACACACTCCTCCTGTAACTCTAAACCTCGAACCAGCCCTATCCCACTAGCATTTAAACTGACTCCTCTAGGATGAAATACTCCAATAAAATGTTCATTGAACAATTTTCGCTATGCCTGTGATTCTTAAAGCTTCCCATGCACTGCTTACACTGCTTGAATGCCACTAGGGCATTCATTTGCGATATCACAATGCTGGTATGGGGTTCAGATAACACTGCTTTGCATGTTTGAGGGCAATCTGACAAATTTCCAGTTTTCTTGAAACGTTTTATTAGAGACTGTATTCTGAGAGGAGTGATAGGACCTTCACCTTCATTCTTTTCTGCGTTCGAAAGGTTTGTAAAACTTCTGCTACCAATTTCCTATTTACATAAGACAACTAAACTATCATCATCAAATTCCTGCCATGTACCTTCCAAGGGGTGTACAGGATATGATAGTACTACATGAAAAATGTACTTTATTACTAACTTCCCATCTACAATTTTCCTCCAAATCAGTCTGTTACTTGTCAAGACTCCAACATTATCAGATCTTATATTTCTATCGTCTAAGGCACTTTGTACCATATCAATCCATCTATATCTTGGTCCTCCTCTGGGTCGTTTTCCTGCAATCCTGGCTGAAAACACTTGTTTTGCCAATCTTTCTTCGCCCATTTTGTTTAAGAGACCATACTGCCTGAGATTAGCTCTGCTAACGCATTGCTGGATGCTGACAATGTCAAGTTCTTTCCTAATATCCTCGTTTTTAATATGATATTGCCATTAATGCAATCTGTTCACACCTCTAATCTGTCTTAGGACTCTCATATCTGCATTCTCTAGTCTTTGGTTAAGTGCTTTACTTCTGACCCAGCTCTCAGATCCATAAGTTAAAACTGGTTTGAACACTGTCTTGTATACAGCTAATTTAGTGTTCCGACTAATTTCTCTCTTATTCCATATGAATTTATTCAACTGACTTCCTACTATACCAGCTTTGTTGATTGTGTTGTCTATTTCCATATTTAATTTACCATATTCACTAAAAATCTTGACTAAGTAGCTGTAATGTTTTACTTGTTCCACAGGTTCTCCATTCAGAAACGCAGTTGACATTTTCAACGATTCTGCCTATTTTCATTGTTTTGTCTTTTTATTGCTGACCTTCATATCATATCTATTAGAACAGTTATTCAATTTAGTCAGGGAATCTTGCAGACTTGTAGCAGATTTATTTAGAAGTATAACATCGTATGCATAAAGCAAAGAGCTGACATTAACATCTCCAATTTTGATATCAGGTTTAATACCACTTTCCTTCATAATATGATCCATATAGATAATGAATAACAGAGGGGATAATATACATCCTTGTCTCACACCAGATTTAACATTAAACGGTCTTCCTGTACTTCCTTCAATCCTAACTGCTCATTTACAACTCAAATAAAGAATAAGTATTGCTTGATATAATGCCCCATCGACACTATATAACTGTAGCATATTGAATAGCTTCTCTTTTGGCACCTTGTCATATGCCTTTTCCAGACCGACAAAACTTAAATACAGATCTTTGCTATATTCAAATGCTTTCTCAAGTATTTGTCGTAAAGTGAAGATCTGATCCTAACAGCTTCTATTTGGCCTTAATCCAGCTTGTTCTTCACCAAGCTTTTCTTCCACAATTCCTCTCAACCGTTTCTCAAGTACACTTGCATAGATCTTCCCAGGAACACTCAGTAGGGAAATACCTCTGTAATTCTTGCATTCAGTTTTATTTCCCTTTTTATATATGGGTACTATGAGAGTTCGACTCCAATCATCAGGAATTCATTCCTGTGTGCATGCCTTCTGAACTATGCAGTGCAGCCACTGTAAGACTTTTATACCACCATATTTAAGCATTTCAGGTCGAATATCATCTACTCCTGCTGCCTTTCCACACTTCAAGCCTTTGATGGCTTTTTCTACTTCAAGTATGGATATGTATTCCTGACTGTATGCCTTTGGAGTGTTTTTTTTACCACTGTGCTATCACTGCTTGTTTCATTTAGCAATTTTTCGAAGTAATTACTTGATACTTCAAGGATATCTTATCTCTTGTTTTCATGTAATCTTTATCATCTCTAATTCCTTTTAAAGCACTCATTCCTCGATTTCTAAGCTTCTTCAACAACCTCCAGAATATTTTGCCACCTTCTTGATATTTATTTTCTATGTTCTTGCCAAAGTCTTCCCATGACTTTTATTTAGCTAGTTTTACACAGTGTTTAGCTTTCTTACATTTGTCTCTGTATTCTGTAAGAGTAAAAGCTGACTTATTTGCCAGAACTTTTGATATGCTTACTTCTTTTCCTTCACTGCCTCTTTAACTTCCTGTGTCCACCATGGAGTTCTGATTTTTCTATCCTTGCAGACAACTTCACCACATGCCTCTCTGGCTGAATCAATTAGAGTTTTCTCCAAGGTTTGCCACTGAATCTCCAAGGTTTGGTTCCTGTTCTCAAACTCTTTCATTTTTTCTTCAATAATCTTTGTGTATTTTAGTCTACAGTTCACATCTGAGAGCTGCTCGACTTTGATTTGCTTTTAAATTTTTTCACGTTATTCTTTTCAGTATGAAATTCAATTTTATCCAGCTCAAGACTAAATAGTGATCACTTCCAATTTCAAATCCTCTGTACACTCTGGCGTCCTGCACCAGGGAGAAAACATCACTATCAACAATAACATAGTCAATGAGACTTTCTTATTCCTTGCCTCTTCTCTCCATGTGAATTTATGCACATTTTTATGTTGGAACATGGTGTTAGTAATAACCAATCCATGTCCTGAGCAGAAATCCGAAAGATATTTCCCATCATTATTAGCTTTGCTCTTTTCTCCAAATTTTCCCAAAATATTTTTGTATGTCTCACAATAATTTCCTTCTCTGCTATTTAGTTCCCCAACAAGGATCAACTTTTCCTTTTTCATTGTGTCAGTTGGTTTTTCTAAAGCCTCAAAAAATTCCTTCACTTCTACCTTAGTAGAACCTTCTGTGGAACCATAGGCACAAATAAGTCTCATTGTCCAGTTCCCCATTCTCATGTTAGCCCACATCACTCTACTTAAGACTGCTTGCCATTCAAGAAGATTAGCCTCATATTTTGTGTTGAATACTATGGCTACTCCTTTTCCTTGATTGTCATTGCCTGAATATAACATTTTGTATTTATTGCTCAAAAAGATCACCAGTTTTTGTCTTTTTTTGTTTCAGTCACCCCTATTACGTCAATCTGGCACTTATCTAATATCTTAGCCAGCTCCATTTCTTTGTCATTCAGGCTTCTTATGTTGATAGTACCGATCTTTAACTCCTGTGATGTTGAGTTGGGGTGTGTTTTCAGATTTGTTCCAGTAGCTGACTTTTCGCTGTTCACCCTGGTTCCCTGGCGAAAACAACGAGGGCCTTGTTTTACTGGGCAATGCCCCAGCCAGCCTGAAATTTTGTCATGTTGTACCATCATTTTGTATTTTGGTTTACACCAATAAGAATACAATTTGATTGGCTAAATCCCAAATTGCCAGCCCATCCTCGTTCGTTCAGTATTCAGGTAGATACCAAACAGGGTGCACCACCACGAGAAGGTGAGGATTGGACATTAGGTCAGAAGCCCTGGTCAGTTCTCCGTATTCCTTTAAAGGCTATGTGGAGGTCTCCTCTCAGTTATACAGCTTTGACCCTTAAGAATGCCTTATCCAACTAAACTAAGAATGCCTTATCCACCAAAGTAAGCATCATAGCAAGATATTTTTCTTTTCACAAAAACAATTCTGTTCCCCCTCAATGACCGGTAATTTGCATACATTCATTATGAGCTGTCAGCAGTACACCCTGCGTTTTATAGAACTCATTTGCACATATTTTCAAATAATGAATGTGGTACAGAATCCTCTGTTGGTGAAATTTGAAGTATTTTTTTTCTCCCTGCCAGAAAAAATTCCCCTCCTTGTGATTCATCTTGATGCAAATTGCACTCTAATATACCAATTTTTCTAATTTTTATGAATTATTGAAATATTTTGGAACTTATGGGACACCCTGTATGTGTGTGTATATATGAGGTGGTATCAAAAGGTTTTGAGACTAGGTTTGTAACACGCCAACAGATAAGGCTGCACGCACAGTCACAGGGAGCACATACCTTCATAAGTCAGTGTGCCAAATGACATCGTTCTGTGTACATTGGGAGCTGTGCAACTGATGCTATCCTGACCACCTGCGTTACCACATCTGCGATTTCATCATGAACAGCAAGTTAGAACAAAGAGCAAACGTGAAATTCACGTTTGAAAAAACATGAAATTTGAGGATCATTACCAGTGACGAAACTTGGGTGTACGGGTACGACCCTGAGATGAAGCAACAGTCTTCACAGTGGAAGAGCCCATCATCTCCACGACCGAAAAATGCGAGGCAGGACCGCAGGTCAACCAAGTGTATGCTCATCATCTTTTTTGACATTCACGGCATTGTGCTTCGAGAATTCATCCTCAGGGGCCTAACCGTCAATAGCGACATCTGAGGGAGGACATTCGGCAAAAGCAATCTGTGGCGTGCGAAAAAATGGATGCTCGACGACGACAATGCACCCTGTCACTGAGCTCTCTGCACATGAGTTTCTCGCCAGAAACAACATGATCTCACTTCCGCATCCACCCTACTCATCGGATTTGGCTCCTGCAGACTTCTGTGAATCGCAGAAGATGCTTGACATGCTTCGAAAAGAAGACTTTCAGGACACATTCCAGAAGTGGCAAGAACCCTGGGAACACTGTATTGATACACAAGGGGATGATTTTGAAGGTGATAGTGTGTAAACATAAATAAAGTAATTTCTCGTAAACAGAGCTAGTCTCAAAACATTTTGAGACTAGCTCTGTATATACTTGATACACCTGGCTGGTGGTGTGTGCAAAGTGTGCAATATACACAGGCACCGCAGAAGAAAAGGCACATAAAAGATGTCAAAAAATATGAGATAAGAGTTTAAACGAACAACGAATGGTACATATAATTATGAATATACGTCGTCTTCCGTTCGGGCCCCTTCAGATCTTCCTGGAAATGAACAAATAAATTCTGAAATTGTATCCTGGACCCGATTATATCACTGTAATTTTTGATTAAAATTTACGAAAATATACCTAAAATAGTTCTTTATTTTTTGATGTATCATAAATCAACTTATGATTAATTGTTGAGCTCCGTTGAGGTCCGTTAAGGACCGGACCACATGCATCCGATCTGATTAAAATCCGGATACTAGACAAAAAAACAGCCTCTGTGTGCTGTCGACTACAGAGTTGCGATGTACTGTGACAGGATTTTGCTAAAATGAAAGCCAGACGAGTCCATCCCTTATCCGCTCCACTAAAGACCAACCACTTCACCTAGATCTACCTGATGTATACCAGGTCCCTTGCAGCTGTAAACTGTCTTACTTTGGCCAAACAGGCAGGACAGCGAATATCCAACTATGCTGTTACTCTATTATAAATAGATAGTAAATTACTTAGGAATGACCAATGCATCACAAAGCCGTTTTGCCAATCATACAGCATCATATTTTTACCATGTATTCTTGAATTCTCTTTTTCACCAATTTTTGCAGTACTTATAACACCATACCTGAGATACTGGTTGGTCTATAATTTGATACTGCAGTCTTAAAACTTCCCTTATCCAAGGGAATTATTTTACCCTCTTTCCACTCCCTTGAAACACAACCAGCACTGAGACTTAAATTAAAGAGCCAAGTCAGAGGTATTGCCAATTCCCTTGCACAATCTTGCAAAACCTGAGCTGATATCTCATCAAATCCCACAGCTGTATCTACATTGAGATTATGTAATATCCTAAGAACCTCCAATTCATCTACCTGTGTTTCCACAAGTGTGTGTCACATGTTTTACAGCAGTAACTTCACTAGCGGTCACTCAGTAACTGAACTATTTTATCTGATTCTGCCACCTCATAACCACCATCTCTCTCATTAAGGTGAATCATCCATAGTCATTCTTCTTACTTGCCACATTTCTTCTTCTGCAGCTTGTGCTTAATGATACCACTCATCCATCCAACTCCCACCTGATTCACTCTCCTTAAATCAGGTATACAATTTAATAACACTTCCTCTCGATGACCCTTAACTATCTCCCATGCACTACTAACATTCTTACCTTGCAGTGTTTTCTGCCATGGAACAAATTTAAGCTTCTTTCTAATCTTTTCATAATCACCAGCTTTGTGGTTCCACATACATCCTTTCTTGACAGAATATTCCTCCTGTTTAACAATCTCCGAAGTCAAGACTGCATGGTCACTTTCACCAATCAGAGGCAATGTGACCTTGGTTACGGATAGCTCTTCTGATCCTATCACTAGGTCCAATACTTTCAGATCCATGGTTCCCCACCATCACAAGCTACTTCAAGTAATTATGTCTTAGTAGGTGTATAAATTCCATTTCCTTACTGGCATGTGATTGTTCTTCTTTACAATCTGTATTTCCATAGTTGAAGTCCCTCATAATAATCACTTGACCAGTACTCATTGTACTAATTTGGTGATGCATTTCTTCCTGATTATCTGTAGCACTCCCTGTCCTATAGCAACAACTAACCATATAATTTGTCTTACTGGCCTTAATGAATATTTGTTTGAGTAAGAGCTGCTGTAAAAGTTGTGCGCTACCGGTATTATTAGTGTGGGGGATTTTGTTTTGCCTAAACTTAATAACGAATTCTTTATTATTACACCTTAAAGTAGTAACCAGCAGAGGAAACATGGTGGCGTCTTTGCGATTCCATGATTTTAATTTAGCCTTCAGTCGGTGTGTTATATGTATGTTTTTAATTACATAAATGATTTGTAGATGTTTAGGGCGAATGGAAGGAGGGTGTGTGTGCAAAGTGTGACCTGAACGAGGAATTGATGAATGCAAATATGAAATTGATGACAGAAAGTGTTAGTAGCGAGAATGTCGCGGGGAAAATGAGTGCACATTCGAAAGAGAGGGATGGTGAGAAAGAGTAGCAAAAAAATGTTAAAAAATCAGTAAAAAAGAGAGAGTGATTTGAAAACCGTAACAGATGTTAAAAAGGCCGAAAGTGAAATGAGAGTGGCAGAAGGAAATGAAATTGAGAGAACAAATGAAACTAGAAATGGCGTGATGCAGGAATCAAAAGTGGAAAAAATCGAAAGAATAAATGATAGCGAACGTTAGACGCATGTTGGACCGAAAGTACGGAAACAAAGAAGGATGAATGAGAATTAAAGTGAGAAGAGGGGGTCGAGAGTTAGAAAATTACAAAGATTGAATGATAGAGAGAATGTGACGTGAGATTCGGAAGTTGAATTGGATTCGATGAGGCAAGGGATGAAATGGATACAGAACGAAATTAAGAAAATTCGGGTAAAAACTATAACAAATCATGATGGCACGAAAGAGTTAACGAAAGATGAGCGAGTGGCTGGCGACTCCATTATTAAAGGTGTGCTGGATGATAGGATGTACAAGGTATGTTTACCAGGTGGTAAAATGAGTAGAGTGATTGAGGAAGGAGCGAGCAAAAGAGTTATTAATTTTAATAGGTACGAATAATTTGACAGATGATAAAAAGCATGTCAGAATGGAACTATTCTCTTTTATCCTTCTAACATCAGGAGTATGCTTAGAAGGATAAAAGAGAATAGTGTGACAGGAAAGGCAGTCAGCGTGTTGCCTAGGTATGACTGGGGTGAAATGAGGTGGAGAGCAAGGATTATCGATGATATGCTGGCTGAAATGTGTGAGGAGACGGGAATACAGTTTGTTAATGTGTGGAATGAGTTTGAGGGACGAAGTGAGCTGTATGGGAGCGATGGACTGCATTTGAGTGGTTATGGTGAGAGTCGCTTGGAGAGACTGCTGCTGGAAGGTAGAGAAGTGAGTACAGAGAATGAATCAGATGAAGTGGGAAGTGATGTGGAAGAACAAGAAAGTACGACAAGAGAGATTGAAGAAGTGGTTTTGAATAAGGAATTAATTGGATTGAGTATGGAAAATGAGAGAATGGGGGGTGCAAGATGAACAGGGAAATAGGGAGGATTGGGGAACACAATGTGAGAAAGGTGGATGCTCCAAGAAGATGTGAGAGCATGTGTAGACAGGAAAGGAATGGGATGACCTGGGATCAAGAGGAAACAGTTGGATTTGAAGAGGATTCTAAAATGAATAAGCAGAAAGGGAAACAGCCACAGTTCAGCATGGAGAGATCACATCAAATGAGTGGTATCAGTGGAACTAGCTATGAGCTGTACATCCAGGAATGAGCTGTTATGTTTATATACAAATGCTAGAAGTGGAAGAAACAAGGCAGATCAAATGGTTGCATTAATTGGATCTGTTCACCCAAAAATTGTTGGAATAAGTGAGACATGGATAGATGAGGATGATGTATCGACAGGAATAGAGATGGAAGGGTATGATGTGTTTCGTGAGGATAGAAGGGGCAAAAATGGAGGGGGAGTGCTATTGATGATAGAGAAAGAGTCATGTCCATACAAAGTAGAGATGCAAGACAGAAATAGTTCCAGTGGTTTTGAGGTAGTATGGTGTGAGATAGAGGTGGATGGAATCAAATACTTGGTGGGATGTTGTTATAGACCAGGTAATGTGGATGGTGATGATAATGAAATGTATAATAATCAAATTAGCCAAGCAAATAAGAAAAGGGTGATCATTATGGGTGATTTTAATTATGGCAATATAGACTGGAATGATGAGATAGCAACTGGAAGTAAAGAAAATGAGTTTCTTGAGTTTTTGAGGAATAACTACCTCAGACAGTATGTAACAGAGGGCTCATGAGAATTGAGGGTCTTGGATTTAGTCATCTCATCAGAGGATGTAATTATAAATGAGGTGTCAAATCATCCACCAATTGGTGTAGAAAGTTTTTTAACTTGGGTAAATTATGTATTCAAGATACCAAGTAATTTTATATAAACTTGGTTTTAATCCTATTTCTCATGTAAGCAAATAGACAAGAAAGTCAAGTTTGTGCCTGCACGTAGTGCAAGTCCAAGACAACTCTTGGTAGTGCTGGTCGAAGCAACTTGTGGTAAATGTGAGTAAAGTTCTGATCACTTTTGTTAGTATTTTTCCCTTAATGTAAAGCACTTCCCCTTGCATAGATGTATGATGCTAAACATTAAAGGCAATGGTCACTACCCATATCGGTTTCGACATATATTAAGATCTCGTCAGTTTGAGCCAGAGCTTAAAATGCTAAGAATGAAGTAATGAAGTACTAAGGAAAGTGATCAGAGCTTTACCCACCTTTATCACGAGTTGTATCTACTGGCTCTACCAAGAGTTGCCTTGGACTTGCCTACGTGCAGACGCAAACTTGACTTCTTGTCTGTTTGCTTACTTGGGAAATAGAATTAAATCCAAGTTTATATAAAATTACATGGTATCTTTAATACACCAATTGGTGAGAGTGACCGTGAGGTGATTACCTGGGTGGTTGCCAGCAGTATGAGGATCTCTGTGAGAAAAGGGTATATGTGGAACTACAAGTGGGGGGGGGGTGATTATGAAGAGCTCAGGACACAGCTTGCAGGTGTAGCACAGAATGAGGAGTTAGCTGGGAAAAAGATCAATGCAGCTTGGGGAATTTTCAAAAACTGTCTAGTAGATGCAATGTCTAAATGTATTCCAAAGGTGGGAAGGTAAAATAAGGTAGGTGTGAGATGGATGAATAAAGAGAGTAAGCATGCGATACAGAGAAAAAGGGCATTGTGGAGACAGCATAAGAGAATTGGAAATAACCAATTCCGTGAGGTCTACAAAGACCAGGCAAGGAGGATGACTTGGTTGGTGAGAGTATCTAAACAGAGGTATGAATAGCAGTTAGCTAATTAAGCCAAAAAGAATCCTAAGGAGTTCTTTCGATATGTAGCCAGCAAAAGAAAGAATGATCATGGAAGGATGACATTAATGGAGAAAATGGTATAAAGACAGCTGTTGCAGAATGTGTGGTGGAGATACTTCATGAGCAGTTAATAAAGGTCTTTAAATCTTGTGAATGTGACTTCATGGAGGGATTGAGAGCAGTTGATGATGGGGAGGAGAGACTGACTGTAAGTGAGCAAGAGGTGTATAGGGAGTTGAGTAAACTAGATGTTAATAAGGATGTGGGATTTAATAATATATCACCACATATTCTGAAAGAATGTGCCAGGGAGTTGACACCTACCTACACATATTTTTTTAATATGAGTCTTGCACTAGGTCAAGTTCCTAAGGAGTGGAAGGAGGGCAAGATTGTGCCACTTCATAAAGGAGGTGATCGAACTCAAGCATCAAACTATCGGCCTATCTGTGTATCAGTGATGGGCTGACAACAATGGTATTATCTTTGATGGACAGCATGGATTTGCCAAATGGAGGTCATGTTTTAGTAATCTACTTGCTTATTACAATAAAGTGATTGCTTCCTTGGACAGAGGAGAATTATACATAGTAATATACTTGGGTTTTGTAAAGGCTTTTGATAGAGTACCTCATGATAAGTTGACAGTCAAACTAGAGCAGATAGGTTTGGATATTATATTAGTGCATTGGATTGGAGACTGGCTATCTGATAAGTATCAACAAGTTGTGTATGGGGGAGTGATATCCAGGAAAAGGAAAGTCACTAGTGGAGAGCCTCAGGGGTCTGTTTTAGGGTCATTACTGTTTAACTTGTGTATTAATGATATTGGTGAAGATTTGGATGGAGATATTCAGTTGTTTGCAGATGATGCATAGTTGGGATGAACCATGAAGAGTAGTGAAGATGTTGTCTCTTTACAAGAAGACTTGAATAAATTGAGTGATTGGGCACAGAAATTGGGATATGAGTTCAATGTTGCAAAATATAAGGTTTTAAAATTTGGAAATGAAAATAGGATGCAGAATTGATGCTTGGTGAGGATATATTGTTGGAAGTACAGGAAATAAGAGATCTGGGGGTGGGATCTAAATAAGGATATGCAATTTAGGGGACACAGCGAGAATTGTGAAGAAAACACAAAGCCTTCTGGGAATGTTGCGAAGAACACTGACGTGTAGAAGTAGGGAGATTCTTGTTCCATTCTTGTATAAGGCTTTGATTAGGCACATGGACTATTGTGCCAGATTTGGTCACCTGGTTTTCAGAAGGATGAAGAGAAGTTGGAAAGGGTCCAAAGGAGACTGACTAAGGTAGTTTCTGACCTCTCTAATGTCAAGTATGAGGAAGGATTGAGATGATGCAATTTGCAGAGTCTGGTGGACAGGAGAAAGAGGGAAGATATGATAGAGACCTATACAAGTTGGATAGGGATTGTTATTGGATCAATGCTGGAGAAGTTCTACAGAAAATAGTGGGAGATTAGGGTAGAACCAGAGGTCATCCCTGGAAACTGTATAAAGAGGGTGTGAGTAGGGGAGTGAGAGGCAGGTTTTTTTTGTGCAGAGTTGTAAATGATTGGAATGCCTTGCCTGAGAGTGTGGTGTCTGCATGGAATTTGAGTGTGTTCAAAACATGGTATGATGAGCTGTGTGTGTGAAAAAAGGGCCTGCCAGATGAGTCTTTGACTTCATGAGGTCTTGGGGTGATGATAATAATAATAATAATAATCTCACACCAGATTGCTTGAAACGAAGAGCCACTCTCATGCCTGTCTCCTATTCTTTTTGGTTGCAATTTATCTGCTATCATTTGTAGCATCCTCGCCCCCCCCCCCAATCCCCTCTTCTCTATCTTCCCTGAAAATGCTAAACCCTTCACATTCAATCCATGTAACTATGTCATCTGCTGTTAGCCAAGTCTAAATAATTCCTATAACTCTTGGTGAAGTTTCACTGACCAATGCCAAAATCTCCTCCCTCTTGTTCCTGATATTTCTGGGATTAGTATATGGAAAATACAGCACCACTTTAGGTTTCCATTTACTTCTACTTCCTAAACTGACTTCCATATTCAATATATTTGCTTGAGAGGCTAGATTCTGCACTTTGTCATTCTTACACTCATCAACTCATGGGTGCCTTCACACAAACTCACCTACTTCTATCCTAATTGCTTAAGTTTTGCTGAATTTGTGCTTCAGTATGCTCAGTGAACGAAGCTCTCTCTCTCTCTCTCTCTCTCTAGACACGTAACACTAAAACTATTTAGATGCAGTCAATCAGCATTGTACAAATCCTTCTTTATGTCAAACACAGAGTACAGATCCACAATTTCTACATCATTCCTCCTGCACAACCTACGTACAGTCTCATTAGTTAGCAACGCCGTACTCCTCAGTTTGCTTCTATTAGTGTGGTAGGAAACTTATAATCTTCATCTTCTTGCTCATCTAACAACTCCTTTGTAACCTCTTCATGGAATATTTGTCTTCTCTCAAATAATTTTTGCCAACCAAGGCAATAATATTCTTTGACTTACCGTTTTGCATCCGGATGGCATAGCTAATATGAATTTTTAAACCAGGGAAAGATGATTTTGTTACACTTTCATTATATACTTCCCTAATCATTGAGTCTCCTTACATAATTTCTCCTTAACTTGTTTTTTTTATTTGTTCACTCGATCTCTATTATTATTTCGGACCACCTGCTTCCTTCTCTTTTCAGTCCTGTTAATCTATTGCCACTTCTGCAATTTTTCAATTGAAATAATAAATAAAAATATAGACTATAAAAGAGAATTGAATTTATAAAATAATCATTAAATTCAAATATATCACCATATGAATATATTTATGGAAAAACATATGTGTTTCATGAATTCTTGTCTTATATGTTAAAAAAAATAATAAAACTAAAACTGCCTTGAGAGTCACAACGGACAACCTTGTGAGCAGCAATTTGGTTATGCCTGCTATATAGATGTGATGTTAAGGCTTATACATTGATCATACTTATCTTTTTTTAAAATAAAATTACAATGTAGACTAACATATTAACTAAAATAAATTTTAATTAATATTTCCAATATTTTGGTGGAGTAAAACTATCAGAGTCAAAATAAGGTTCAATTCAATTGTGAAAATATGAAATTTCACATTTGATGCATGCACATATACATATTTCATATCAGAGAATATATGCAAAAGTATTGCTTACTTTAAACTTGGAGCAAAATATATAAACTAGCAGAAAATATATACATATGAATTTAAATAATAACAGTTTATTTCATTTTATAAAGACCAATTATAGAGGGAAACCAACAAGTTGAAAGTGCAAAGAACAGTAAATTACGATATTTTGAAAAAACTTAGTGATATGATTAAAGAATTGTATATTATTCTCTACAAAGCAAAGTCGTTGAAGAATAATTCACAGATTTCCTTCAGGAAATCTGTGAATTATTCTTCGAAATATGATTTTGAACAAAGCTGACATAATCTGGAATTAATTTCTTCCCAAACAAAGAAAATGTTATGTCGAGTAAGCGATTAGACGAAATTAGCAAAAAACATTAAACATTGGTTCTCCAAGGTAATGCAATATTTAAGTGAAGAAAGTATGCAAGGATTTATATTTTGCCCTGGAATTTAAAATTGTACAATAAAGAGAGAAAATAAAAATAATTTCTATATTTTTAGTCTCTCTAATATAACTAAAAGTCCAGTTGCCCAGCATAAAACAAGGAACTGCATTCCTTGTTATAGAGAACTGAGGCTCAGCTTCGCAAGATAATCTGTTTAAGTGTTCTCTACAGCGTGGATTATTGCACCTTCTAAAGGAGAGAACAGCCAAACTGCACTTCTTATCCATGTTCTTTTAACAAATGTATTGAATCGTATCCAGATTTAACTAGACATATATATACGTCCTGGCCGGTTGGAGAGTTAAGTGGAACATTGGTAAACATTTGGTAACACTGAAGAGAAAGTTGTAAACTCTACTCCATATATACTCACTGTTTGGCTTTGATTTGTTGATGACATGTTCTCCATTTAGAACATATCCTATTACATTTTATTCTCTGCTGATGTCAATTCGAGTGTGGCAAAAGTATTAATTAAAATTTATCTTAGTTAATATATTTGCCTGCTATACAGCAAATACAATACTTCATCTATTTAGGCATCATTTTTAGTCATTAGTTAAATAAGTTTAAGTTATATAAGTCTAACTTAAATTTAGAAATGGTAACAGAATGGGCAAAGTTTGTATGGAGAGAAACCAGCTGAATAAATTTATATGGAATAAGATGATAATCCTTCTCTTACTAGATGTATGCAAGACAGTGTTTAAACCCAGTTTTTAACTTATGGATCTGAAAGTTGGGTTAGAAATAAAATATTTGATCAAAGGCTGGAAGCAACAGATATCAAAGTCATTTGAAAAATTAGAGGAGTGAACATACTTCATTAGTTTTATATTCAGATTAACCACTGAAATGACCACAACATATTTTAATATCAATTGAAACATAACAATACAAAATTTAACATTGAAATGGCTTGTACCACTGAAATACTTTTGAAACATTGTCAAAAATCAGAATTCATATAGGTATTTTCCATATACAAGCATATGGAAATATGCTTGTATATAAGTTGTAATAAATTTTACTCATTAAAAAGTGAATTTTAATTAGCAAGAAATTATATTTTTGCATAATAATTTAAAAGCTTGCAGGTGAAGTATCTTCCAAATAGGCTACTTGTATACAGAGGCTCTAGACTTCAAATCAATTGCCTTGGTATCCCAAAATGCAAAATATACTCCTTTTCAGAAAAATATGTTTCTATGCATTATGGGAAGGTTTATTACACAGACTGGTTTCAACCTTTATTGAGGAAACAAACCAAGGAAGATTCCTAGTCTGAATGAATGTATAATTCATAGTACAGGCAAATCCAAACTTTCAATAATTACATTCATCAAACATTACATAACAAATTTTACTTAAGTCATATTTGACTGACTTCAGCAGTTAATCACAACCTATTGTTTATGCACTTACAGTACATGTATGTGGTATAATATTATCATTTAAATGATACTTCTGTTAGCTTTATTCACAGTACGCACATACAAATTATTATCATTAGTTTTATTATTATTATTGGTAATTGCCATGGAGTCAACAAAAGTCTTCCCATGATTTTGTTTAGCTAATTTTAGATACAATTTTCTCTGTATTCTTTAGGTTATTTGCCAATAAATTTTCAATGAACTTTTGGTATATTTTTATTATCATTACCCAAGATGCCATGGAGTCAAAGATTCATCTAGGAGGTCCTTTTATCATACACACAGCTCATCATACCGTGCTTTAAACACACTCGTCTTCCCTGCAGACACCACACTCTCAGGCAAGGCATTCCAATCATTCACAACTCTGCATGAAAAAAGCCTGCTTCTCACTCCCCTACTCACACCCTCTTTATAGAGTTTCCAGTGGGATAACCTGTGGTTCTCCCCTCATCTCCCACTATTTTCTGTAGAACCTCTCCAGCATTGATCCTATAATAACCCCTTACTAACTTGTAGATCTCTATCATATCTCCCCTCTTCCTCCTGTCCACCAGACTTTGCAAGTTGCATCTTCTCGATCCTTCCACATACTCAACATTCCAGAGGTTAGAAACTAACTTAGTCAGTCACCACTGGACCCTTTCCAACATCTCTTCATCCTCATGAAAGCCACGTGACCAAATCTGGGCACAATAGTCCATGTGTGACCTAATAAAAGCCTTATACAATGGAACAAGAATCTCCCTACTTCTACAAATAAGTGTACTCAACAACATTCACAGAAGCCTTTGTGTTGTCATTAAAATTTTGTCTATGTGTCCCCTAAATTTCAGATCCTTATCCACTATCACCCCCAGATCTCTTATTTTCTCCACCTCCTACAATATATCATCACCAAGCATCCATTCTGCATCCCATTTTTGTTTTCCAAATTTTAAAACCTTATATTTTGCAACATTGAACTCGCATCCTCATTCCTACTCACTCAATTTATTCAAGTCTTCTTGTAAGGCCACAGCATGCTCTCTACTATGCATGGTTCATCCCAACTTTCCATCATCTGCAAAGAACTGAATATCTCCATCCAAATCTTCACCAACATCATTAATATTCAAGTAAAACAGCAATGGCCTTAAAACAGACCCCTGGGGCACACCACTAGTAACTTTCCTTTTCCAGGATATTGCTCCCCCCATACACAACTTGTTGATACCTATCAGACAGCCAGTCTCCAATTGAATACACTAATCTAATATCCAACCCCATCCACACCAGTTTGACTATCAACTTATCATGTGGAAATCTATCAAATGCCTTTGTAACATCTAATATATTATTGTGTATCCTTCTCCTCTGTCCATGGAAGCAGCCACCTTATTGTAATAAATAAGTAGATTACAAAAATATGACCTCCCTTTAGCAAATCCATGCTGTCCCTCAAAGATAATACCATTATTGTCAACCCAATTCTGAATCCTAGTTCTCACAAGCTTCTTCAACAACTTAACTGTAGCATAGAGGCAGCAAGCCTCACAGCGAAGCTTGATAAGGCCGCTCATTCAGCCATATTGTGGTAGGCACCGTATTAAGGCAACAAGATACTTTACATCCAATGTAGATGCAATAGATTTACTTGAAGAATTAAAAACTCTCTGAAAAATAATACAAGGGAAAAGCCATCTCATCATTCCAGTCTGTATTGCCATAATTAAAATCACCCATAATGATCTCCCTTTTCTTATTTGCTTGGCTAATTTGATTATACATTTCGTTATCACCACCATCCACATTACCTGGTCTATAACAACATCCCACCAAGTATTTGATATCATTCACTTCTATCTCGCACCATACTGCCTAAAAACCACTGGCACTATTTCCCTCTTGCATCTCTACTAAATATATGGACATAACTCTTTCTCTATAGCACTCCCCCCTCCCTTTTTACCCCTTCTGTCCTCACGAAACACATCATACCCTTCCATCTCTATTCCTGTCAGGATGTCATCCTCTTCCAACCATGTCTCACTTATTCCAACAATCATTGGGTGAACAGACGCAATTAGTGCAACCATTTAATCTGCCTTGTTTCTTATACTTCTAGCATTGGTATACAAACACAACAGCTCATTTCTGGATTTACAGCTAGTTCCACTGATACCACTCACTCGATGTGAACTCTTCATGCTTGACCGCGGCCATTTCCCTTTCTGCTTCTTCATTTTAGAACACTTTTCAATTCCAACTGTTTCGTCTTGGTCCCTGGTCATCCCATTCCTTTCTTGCCTATCCATGCTCACCTCCTCTTGGAGCATTCACCTTTCTCATGCTGTGTACTCCTGTCCACCCTGCTCCTCTTGCACACCCATTGTCTAATTTTCTATACGCATACCACTCACTTCCCCATTCATAACCACCTCTTCAATCTCTCCTGTCTTACTCGCCCGCTCTTCCACATCACTTTCCACTCGATCTGATTCATTCTCTCTATTCACTTCTCTACCTTCCAGCAGCAGTCTCTCCAAGCGACTCGCACCATAACCAATCAAATGCAGTCCATCGCTCCCATACAGCTCACTTCGTCCCTCAAACTCATTCCACACATTAACAAACTGTACTCCCATCTCCTCACACATTTCAGCCAGAATATCATTCATAATCCTTGCTCTCCGCCTCATTTCACCACAGTCATACCTAGGAAACACGCTCACTACCCTTCCTGTCACACTATTCTCTTTTATCCTTCTATGCATCCTCCTGATATCCATACTGACACGCTCTTTGTCCTCTCTCAAATCATTCGTACATATTAATACTATTATCTCTTTTGCTCGCTCCTGCCTCATATCCAATGCCTCAATCACTCCACTCATTTTAGCACCTGGAAAACATACCTTGTGCATTCTATCCTCCAGCACACCTTTAATAATGTAGTTGCCATACACTGCCACTCGCTCATCTTTCGTTAACTCTTTCACGCCATCATGATTTATTTGAACAGCGTTGGATCGTAACTCTTCTAAATTACATTTTATATTTTGCGGAAATTGCTACATGTATGCGCTGAAGAATGTGAAGGATCTGTGGTCGGTCTGGCTAAATGAGAAGAACGAAAATGTCGATGTATGTTTGAAGTGTCGGGATAGGCTGGAGCGTTTAGGAATGGAAGCTGACATTGTGACCATAGCGGAAGAACTTCGGCGGGAGTTTATGAAAATGAAAAAATGACCTTCATCTTCTTCATGAGGAATTGGAAGTGCTCGGTAAGGAGATACTGGAAGTTAAACAGAGAAATTAGGACGATAGTTTAATGTGTTAAACAGAGAAATTAGGACTATAGAGGTTACAGTAACTGAAGTAACTAGAACAGGATTACATATGGGTGAGTCTTTGGTGAATGATGCAGTAATAAATCTTATGGGAGTGATTGGGAGTCAACAAAATAAAGCCACAAGTGGCCTAGAAGAAATGAGATGTCGTGAGAGTGGGGGGGGGGGTAAGTAATAGAGCATTGAGTAATGAAGCTGGGAGAGTCATGCTGAATAGCATAGAGAATGAGTCCATGAGCATGGACTTGAATGAAGTTAAGAGTAGTAAGATATATGGTGATTCTATGATTAAGGGTATGGAGAGTGGTATGCATGAGGAGTGCTTGGCTGGTGGGACAATAGAAAGAGTGGCTTTAGCAATAAAGAGAGGGCATGAAGCAGACAAGATGATAGTTATGGTGGGTACGAATGACCTGAAAGGTAGTATAAATTGGATAGGAAAAGATTTAAGAACATTATTAGATATTGTTGAAGAGGAAAAGTGTCAATGGGAGGATAGTGTGTGTGCTGCCTCATTTTGACAATTACGAGTTAAGTAGACGAGCAATGATAATGAATGATATGATTGCAAAAATATGCAAAAAAAAGAGGTTTGGAATTTGTTGATGTTTGGAGTGTATTTGAAGGAAAAGGCAGTTGTATGTTAGAGATGGACTGCATCATAAATGGAAGGACATAAGCGATTGAAGAAGTTATTGTTTTCTGAACAGTTATTGGGCAGGGAAACTAATATTGAAAAGGTTGAGTGTAAGAGAGAGAAACTTTAGCACTGATTGTATATTTAATGATCCTTATATGCAGAATAAATTGCAGAAGAGAGGGGATAAAAATCGGCATGGGACTACGGAAGTTAGTGACTTATATATCAGTTCTAAAGCCGTTACAAGATCTAGAGGGAATCTGCATCTTTTGTATACCAATACTAGAAGCATTCGAAATAAGAGAGAATTTTTGGCATTAGTCAGTGCAATCTCACCAAAAGTTGTATTCATTAGTAAAACTTGGCTGTCAGCAGAAGACGTGGTATTTTCAGGGAGGATAGAGAAGATAGAACAGGGGGAGGAGTACTGTTGATGATAGCTGATGAGTTGCAACCAAAGAAAGTAGTATATCAAGAGGATAGACATGAGATTGATACTTCATTTGAGGCAGTCTGGTGTGAAATAGTTACCAACGCAACCAAATATACAGTTGGTTGCTGCTATAGGCTAGGGGGTAGAGGAGGGTACACAGCACATAACTGAAGGGACACGTGGTGTGAGAGCGTTGGACCTGGTTATTGGTTCAGAGGTTATATGCATAAGAAAGGTGTCCTCGTTACCTCCAATTGGTGAAAGCGATCATGTGGTATTGACTTGGGAGGTTGCAAAATCTGTGGATTTTTCTGTTAAGGGGTATATATATGGAACAACAGGTTATGCAATTATAACAAGCTTCGGAGTGAACTTGCAGCCATCCCATGGCAAAACATATTGCAAGGGAAAGATGTTAGCAGTGCATGGGATAAAATCAGCAGGTATCTGAGGAAATCAATATCAGATTATGTCACCATGGTCAGGAGGTCAAACAAGGCAGGCGTTAAATGGATGAGCAGTAGTATCAAGCTTGATCTGCAAAAAAAGAAAAGGTTATGGAGAATTTACAAGGAGAAAGGCGACCAATACACCCATGAGCAGTACAAGGCTCAAGCTAGGAAGGTTAAGCCTTGTACTGCTCATGGGTGTACTGATCGCCTTTCTCCTTGTAAATTCTCCATAACCTTTTCTTTTTTTGCAGATCAAGCTTGATACTACTGCTCATCCATTTAACGCCTGCCTTGTTTGACCTCCTGACCATGGTGACATAATCTGATATTGCTTTCCTCAGATACCCGCTGATTTTATCCCATGCACTGCTAACATCTTTCCCTTGCGATATGTTCTGCCATGGGATGGCTGCAAGTTCACTCCGAAGCTTGTTATAATAAAAAAGTATGAAAAGCTAAATCAGATTATGAGAAGACCTTAGCCAAAGAGATCAAGGGCAATCCCAAAGAGTTCTTCCGCTATGTGGCAAGTAAGAGGAAGAATAACTTTATTGGGTGCTGATGGTATTGAGGTGACAAAATCAGATGTAATAGTCGAGTTACTGAGTGATCACTTTTCAAAAGTCTATCACCCAAGGATATCTCTATACCTGTAGCAATACCTAATGTGAGAATTGAAGCTAAAAAATCAGAGGTATTAAATATATTGCAAAATTTAAATGCAAATACTGCTGTAGGCCTAGATGGAATATCAGTTCGGGTGTTGCGTGAATGTGCGAATGAATTGTCAACCCCTTCTTACTTGGAAATTTAATTTAAGTTTGAACTCTGGTATGGTCTATAGGGAGTGGAAGTTAGGCAAAGTGGTTCCTTTGCATAAGGGTGGCTCTAAAACTGTGGTAGTTAATTACAGACCAATCACCATCTCAGGAGTAGTGGTAAAAGTATTGGAAAAGTTGGTTAAAGACAAAATTCAAGAATGGGTGAATCAGGATATGATACTCTATAGAGGCCAACATGGTTTTGTTAAAGGTAGATCCTGCCTTAGCAATCTATTAACTATTCATAATAGAATAACATCTGAGTTGGACAAAGGAACAGGCTACACAGTGGTACTTCTGGATTTTGCTAAGGCTTTTGACAGGATACCCCATAGAACACTATTGGAGCAGATGGGAATGGATATTAAATTGGTGATATGGAAAAGAGAATGGCTCAGGGAGAGATACCAGAATGTGGTGTATGGTGGAGCTGAGTCCAGAATGAGGCAGGTGACCAGTGGTGTGCCTCAGGGGTCTGTGTTTGGGCTAATGTTGTTTAATTTGTATATAAATGATATAGGAAATGGCTTAAAGGAAGATATTCAGTTGTTTGCTGATGATGCAAAGTTGTGTAGCGCAATAAAAAAATCAAGCTGATGTAAGTTTGCAGGATGATTTAAATAAGCTGGTAAAATGGTAAAAGATAATGGATGTCAGTTCAATGTGGAAAAGTGTAAAGTCATGCATTTTGGGATTAAAAGATTACCAGCTGTGTACTACATAGATGGAAAGACTGTGTACTCCAAGAGATTGATGAGGCTAGAGACTTAGGGGTGTTGGTAGATAGGGAGATGAAATTCAGAGGACACATTGCTAAGGTGTCCAAGATTGCACATAGGATTACTTGGTTGTTGAGGAACACACTAACATCCAGAGGTAAAGAGGTTATTATTCCCCTTTATAAGGCTTATAAGTAATCCAAATACTTCCATATTTGGATTACTGTGCTGAGGTCTGGTCACCTGGATTCCTTGGAGATGAGGCTGTGGAGAGGCTTCAGTGAAGAGTGACCAAATGGGTGAGTGATAAAAAAAAATGCCCCCTACATTGATAGATTGAGAGCTTGTGGATTGCAGAGATTGGTTGATAGGCGAAGAAGAAAGGATATGATAGAAACATTTAAATTACTGAAAGGTTTTTATAGTATTGATGCAGGGGAAATGTTTCAGCTGTGTGATAGTGATGGAAGAACAAGAGGTCATCTCTGGAAATTAAAGAAGAGTAGTTAACAAAAATGTGAGAACAAGGTTTTTTGCCTGGAGGGTGGTGAACGAGTGGAATTCATTGCCTGACTTAGTTGTGAGCTCTTTATCTGTAAATGAATTCAAGAAGAGATATGACAGATATTGTTTTACTAGTTTGGGTCTCCCGTGATGAGTCTACCGACTCCATGGAGATACCCGTAATAATAAAAATCTTATTATCTATTGTCATAAATTCAATTTGATGAGGGCTGATATATCAATTGAATGTGAAGAATATTTATATTATATTGCACCACTCCATATTCAGAAGTTGCAAAAGCAACTTAGATAAATCAACCCTCAACTGTATCAGGTTATTAAAAAGCTGAATTTAGGCAGAGGTTGATATTGTTATTTCATAGGGTTCCCACTGAGATTCGAGTTATTTTAATGAGCGGTGCAATGAAAAAAAATCAGGCAAATTCAAGATTCAATTCAAACAAAATTATTTAATGCAGTGACACATAAATTACATCATAACACAATATTCCAACAGGGATATTATGATTGAATGAATATAGAGCTCTCATTAAGTCACTAGTATACTACTCAGCTGAGCTTAAACTTTATAATTAAAGATTATATTATACAGATCTTACCCTTATTACAAAGAGCTTATATCATAACTCTACTCTGATTAAGGTTACATTTCAAAACAATTTTAAATATCAAATCGGTTCAAGATATTCAGAAGAATACAACTCATGATCATTCAGACATTCAATTTGTAATTCTCTAGGCTCAGTTAATCAATTTTAGTTCATGTAAGTTCAAGATTCCTAAATCACAAATAATAGGCTTCACAGTATTCTCATTCAGTTAATGAACACTTAATTCAATAACATAGCATTTATTATTTGTAGAGGGAAAAGTCTCAGCACATCCCATATTAAATCTTGACTTGCCGAATACTGCAACTAGGAACGATTTACTTTCTGAGAATTAATTTTCATTACTTCTCGCTAAGTACAGGGCCGGCGGAAGTGGGCATGCAGAGCATGCGGGCACCACTACAATGGGGGTGCAGCCACCAGGGAACAGTTCATAAGTTAATTTTTAAGAAAGAAAATTTTTATCATAAAAAGAAAAAAATTCTTAGAATGATCAATATTAAAATAAATGAGTCTGTATACAGTGAATAAAAATTTTTAAAAAAATGTATATTGCCGCCTCTTTACAATTTTGCAGCTAGAGCAGGCTAAATGCTTGCATGCAGAATGTTGTACTGCAGTCTATCTAAAGTGAAACGGTGAACAGTTTTTATGCGCAGAAACGAATTTTCGTACAAAACATTTGTTGCTAGTTAACCAGTCATATGGTATACATCTCAGTAGGCTATTGACAGTAGCGCAGTG
Source organism: Typopeltis vanoorti (assembly GCF_054136105.1). Classification (NCBI taxonomy): domain Eukaryota; kingdom Metazoa; phylum Arthropoda; class Arachnida; order Uropygi; family Thelyphonidae; genus Typopeltis; species Typopeltis vanoorti. The sequence continues at coordinate 37,807,831 of NC_143574.1, forward strand.
TGGTCTATTATTTCGTCTCTGTGTCGTGTTGTGTAATAATTTCTTGTGGGTATAAAATAGAAAGGGAATCAAAAATTTAAAAACAAGTTATTCGGTGCAAAAATCATAAGCGTCACGCTGCGAAAGAAGCAGAGATTAAGAAACAAACTGGGGCTCTTAATAAATTTGTTGAAATGGGGAATGTTCAAAATAAAATATATCCCAGAGATACATATGGTCGAAAATTTGGCGACATGTATTATAATAGAAAAATGGAAAACTGAGCTCGTGCCAAGAACATGGATCATTTATTCCGAAACTTTAAATTCTGTTTTTTGCTTTTGTTGCAAACTTGTCGCACCTACAGAATTAACTGATTCACCCACTGGTCTTGTAGAAGGTTATAACGATTGGATGAATATAAATACAACTTTACATAGTCATGAGATTAGTTTAACTCACATGAAAAATTTCTTAAAATGGAAGGAACTTGATAAAAAATTTAAAAAAACAAAACTACTATTGATTTCCAGACTCAAAGCATGTATGAAATGGAAAAGAAACATTGGACGTTAGAACGCTTGATTGAAATTATAAAATTCGTTGGTAGCTGAAATTTAGCTTTTCATGGATCATCTGAAAAATTATATGAAAGAAATAACTGCAATTTTTTAAAATTAGTTGAACTGTTTGGGAAGTTTGATCCCGTTATGGAAAATCATGTTGAAAGGGCCCTACAATGAAACAATAGAGTATATTGTTTGAGTAAAGACAGTCAAAATGAAATATTGGAAACTTTAAGTAACACAATCAGGGATACAATTTTATCATCATCAAATTCCTGTCATGTACCCTCAAGGGGTGTACAGAATGATAGTAATAAATGAAAAAAATTACATCATTACTAACTTGCTATCTACAATTTTCCTCCAAATCAGTCTGTTACTTGTCAAGACTCCAACATTATCAGATCTTATATTTCTATCATCTAAGTCACTTTGTACTGTATCAATCCACCTATATCTTGGTCCTCCTCTGGGTCGTTTTCCTGCCAACCTGGCAGAGAACACTTGTTTTGCTAATCTTTCCTCGCCTATTCTGTTTAAGTGACCATACCACCTGAGATTAGCTCTGCTAACGCATTCCTGGATGCTGACAATGTCAAGTTCTTTCCTAATATCCTCGTTTTTAATATGATATTGTCATTAATGCAATCTGTTCACACCTCTAATCTGTCTTAGGACTCTCATATCTGCAGTCTCTAGTCTTTGGTTAAGTGCTTTACTTCTGACCCAGCTCTCAGATCCATAAGTTACAACTGGTTTGAACATTGTCATGTATACAGCTAATTTAGTGTTCCGAGTAATTTCTCTCTTATTCCATATGAATTTATTCAATTGACTTACTACTATACCAGCTTTGTTGATTGTGTTGTCTATTTCCATATTTAATTTACCATATTCTCTAAAAATCGTGACTAAGTAGCTGTAATGTTTCACTTGTTCCACAGGTTCTTCATTCAAAACACAGTTGACATTTTCAACGATTCTGCCCATTTTCATTGTTTTGTCTTTTTATTGCTGACCTTCATACCATATCTATTAGAGCAGTTATTCAATTTAGTCAGGGACTCTTGCAGACTTGTAGCAGATTTATTTAGAAGTATAACACCGTCTGCATAAAGCAAAGAGCTGACATTAACATCTCCAATTTTGATATCAGGTTTAATACCACTTTCCTTCATAATATGATCCATATAGATAATATACATCCTTGTCTCACACCAGATTTAACATTAAACGGTCTTCCTGTACTTCCTTCAATCCTAACTGCTCATTTACAACTCAAATAAAGACTAAGTATTACTTGATATAATGCCCCATCGATACCATATAACTGTAGCATATTGAATAGCTTCTCTTTTGGCACCTTGTCATATGACTTTTCCAGATCAACAAAACTGAAATACATACAGATCTTTGTTATATTCCCATGCTTTCTCAAGTATTTGTCATAAAATGAATATCTGATCCTGACAGCTTCTATTTGGCCTTAATCCAGCTTGTTCTTCACCAAGCTTTTCTTCCACAATTCCTCTCAACCGTTTCAAAAGTAAACTTGCATAGATCTTACCAGGAACACTCAGTAGGGAAATACCTCTGTAATTTTCACATTCAGTTTTATTTCCCTTTTTATATATGGGAACTATGAGAGATCTACTCCAATCATTGGGAATTCGTCCCTCTGTCCAGGCCTTCTGAACTATGCAGTGCAGCGACTGTAAGACTCTTATACCACCATACTTAAGCATTTCAGGTCGAATATCATATACTCCTGCTGCCTTTCCACATTTCAAGACTTTGATGGCTTTTTTTACTTCAAGTATGGATATGTATTCCTGACTGTATGCCTTTGGAGTGTTTTTTTACCACTGTGCTATCACTGCTTGTTTCATTTAGCAATTAACAGCATTATTTCCTCCATTTCTAAGCTTCTTCAACAACTTCCAGAATATCTTACCACTTCTTGATACTTATTTTCTATGTTCTTGCCAAAGTCCTCCCATGACTTTTGTTTAGCTAGGTTTACAGTGTTTCACTATCTTACATTTGTCTCTGTATTCTCTAAGAGCACAAGCTTACTTATTTACCAGGAAATTTGATATGCTTTCTTCTTTTCCTTCACTACCTCTTTAACTTCCTGTGTCCACCAGGGAGTTCTGATTTTTCTATCCTTGCAGACAACTTCACCACATGCTTCTCTGGCAGAATCAATGTTTTCTTCAGAGTTTGACACTGAATCTCCAAGGTTTGATTCCTGTTCTCGAACTCTTTCATTTTTTCTTCAATAATCTTTGTATATTTTAGTCTACAGTTCAAATCTGAGAGCTGCTCAACTTTTATTCACTTTAAAACTTTCTTACATGTTATTCTTTTCAATATGAAATTCAATTTTATCCTGATCAAGACTAAATAGTGATCACTTCCAATTTCAAATCCTCTGTACACTCTGGTGTCCTGCACCAGGGAGAAAACATCACTATCAACAATAACATAGTCAATGAGACTTTTCTTATTCCTAGCCTCTTCTCTCCATGTGAATTTGTGCACATTTTTATGTTGGAACATGGTATTATTAATAACCAGTCCATGTCCTGAGCAGAAATCCAACAGATATTTACCATTATTATTAGCTTTGCTCTTTTCTCCAAATTTTCCCAAAATATTTTTGTATGTCTCACAATCATTTCCTACTCTGCTATTTAGATCCCCAACAAGGACAACTTTTCATTTTTTATTGTGTCAGTTGCATTTTCTAAAGCCTCAAAAAATTCCTTCACTTCTACCTTAGTAGAACCTTCTGTGGGGCCATAGGCACAAATAAGTCTCATTGTCCAGTTCCCCATTCTCATATTTGCCTACATTACTCTACTTGAGACTGACTGCCATTCAAGAAGATTAGTCTCGTATTTTGTGTTGAATACTATGGCTACTCCCTCTTTTCCTTGTCATTGCCTGAATATAACATTTTGTACTTATTGCTCAGAAAGATCTCACCAGTTTTAGTCTTTTTGTTTCAGTCACCATGCCAATTCCAATAGTATCGATCAGATACAAATTTTAAAGAAGTTCTAAAAACGGCAAAAGAACTGAGTGAAGAGGTGGATGGAGAACAAGAAATTAAAAGTGGTACGGAAGTTCGACAACAAAAGACGACAACAATTTTACTACGAGCATCATGACGAAACGCCACAAGATAAATTTAGAGTGAATGTGTTTTATACACTTCTAGACGTTGCAATGTGTTCGATAATAGAACGTTTTTGAACAACTAAAAGATATGATAATTTCAATTTCTTGTATAGATTACTACAAATTAATAATGAAGATTTATGAATAATTTGTGAGGATTTAGAGATTCTCTTGAAGGACTGCGACAATAAAAACGTAAATGCAATAGAACTATATGACGAGTTATGTGCTTTCTGGGATATTTTTCGGAAAGATAATTTAAATATTCAAACGCCCTTTTGATAGTCTTAATTTTATTGTGTCCAATAATATCTTTCCCTAACTTTTCAATTGCTTTAAGAATACTAGTAATCTTAACTGTTAGTGTAGCAAGTGGTGAATGTTCCTTTTCCAAGTTGAAATTGATTAAAACCTACTTAAGAACAAGTATATCACAAAAAAGGCTTGTTAGTTTGGCATTAATAGCTATTGAAAATAATATATGTGCGGAATTAGACGTTAAGACCATTATTTCTAATTTTGTGAATATGAAATCAAAAACCTTAAAATTTGAATTAAAAAAATTTCAAGTATATTTATGTAATTTAATTTATTTTCTGTTATTCTGTAAAGATTATTTTTTGAATACTTATTAAATGTTCAAATTATTTCTGAATTATTTTATTAATTTCTCATCTATCTTGAGTTTCTTTTAATTTCCTAAAAGATAGTAACTTGTAATAATTTTTATAAGTGGAACTAAGAATTTAGTAACTTGTAAAATGCAAGAATTTTTTAAACTTTAGTTCAAATAAATTTTAACTTTAATTAAAATTCATTTTTAATTTTGTTAGCAATTCAGGTCGGTGAGAAGGCTATAATCCCTGTATCATTATGTTCAACGATTAAAGTGAAGTGGCTTTATCAAAATTTGCTTTAACTTTTGAGAATTTTTTGAATAGATGGGTTTTTAACAATTATCCTGCCTAGTCAACACTCCCGTTTTGTTACATTCAGCGAAACAACATGTGGCTGCTCTGTCAAAATTTATTTAAGAAATTTCAAATAATTTAAATTTTTATTATCATAAAAGAACCACACACTCCCGGATCGTTACAGGGGCGCTTAGATAGAAATTGCATGCGGGTATCAAAGACCCTAGCACCGGCTCTGGCTAAGTACAATAAAGTAATCTTAGCAGGATATAGCTTCAACACATCATAAGTTGATCGAACAACATCTTTAAAGTCCTTACTGACTTTACTTTGTAGTGACACAAACTTAAAAGAATTTTCCATTTCTGTGACTGATTTATAGACTCGGGAGAATAAAACCTTTATGCACTTGGTTTAAATTATCTACCTATTTCTTTGTTTTCTCATACGTATTAACCTATTTTTTGTACTATTTTACTGCTAGACGTTTGGAAGTTTTGGTAAAAATCCAACTCAGAAAAAGGTAAGTTAAAATACCAAGCGATTCCCGGTCCTTTAAATATACCATTTTCGGCACGTCAAAATTACCCTCCAGTCTCCAGCTACCGTTCTCTATACTCCCCTATTCGATTCTGTTTTTACTTTTGTTTTCGTATCTACTCCTTCCTTTTTCCCGCCAAAAACTGGTTCTCATCAGTTTAGCTCTCATCAAACTTGTTTTTTCTTTCGTATATAGCAGTTCACGTTCCAGCACGTGCTAGGAGAAATTTGCATGTTTTCTCATAACAACCAATCAAATGATATCACAAAGAATCTTCTGGATATATTAAAATTACATATATTACAGTTTTTTATATTATTATCAAGGAATAAAGTAAATAAAATAATTGACACTTTAATGCAGAGCCTTTTCATATCTATAATATGTTTTAAAATCACAAATAAAATTAACTAACAAAACTTAAAAGGAATTACATGAATAATATTTTATAAGCAAGAAACTAACAGAATAAATTTAAATAAATCCTGCTTATGATATGGTAGATGTTAATTATGAATGAAGTATTATTATTATAAATATCTTCATTCAGAATTTAATAGTTTTTATTCAAATTTTCTTAATTTCATTCTGCATCCGTTTCATTTCTTGCCTCATCCAATCCAATTCAACTTCCGAATCTCGTGACACATTCTCTCTATCATTCAATCTTTCTAACTCTCGACCCCCTCTTCTCACTTTCACTCATCTTTCTTTGTTTCCGTACTTTCGGTCCAACATGCATCCAACTTTCGCGATCATTCTTCTCACTTTCACTCTCATTCATCTCTCTTTGTTTTTGTACATTCAGTCTAACATGCGTCGAACTTTCGTTGTCATTCATTCTTTTTTCGGTATCATTCATTCTTTCGATTTCTGCGTCATGCCATTTCTAGTTTCATTCTAGTTTAATAAGTAGTTAAGAAGTCGTTTAATTATTATTATCATGGATATCTCCATAGAGTCAGTAGACTCATCGCAGGAGACCCAAACTATCAAAACAATTAATGCTATGGATTCTATACAATGTGTACATTTGTTTGTTTGTTTGTAACAGCTTGGATATGGGATTTGCATTTCAGATTATGATTCATCTGTATGCTCGGATACCGGTAGCTGCAGACCCTTTAAATACTTTTGCAAATGCAGTCAGTTCTGAAGTCACAGCAAGTGGTGTGATATTTAAGTAGCGGAACTGCTTCTCAACCCTTCAGTTTGAATAAGATAAATTTAGTTTTCTGAATGTTTATTTTGATTTTATTTTTACAGAACCATGGATGCAGGTGCAATAGATCAGATTTCATGTTATGCTTTAAGGTTGGCATGTCACTTGATGAAACTATTGCTGCATTATCGGCATACCTGATGTGGTTCCCTTCATTCCATTAAATGCAGGTCATTTATATATATCATAAAAAAGTCCTAGAACTGTGACTCAAGAAACACCAGTTTTCATTAGTAGCTATTCACTGAAGATGACATTAATTTGAACTGATTGCACCTTTTTTTCTAAACATACTTGAAACCATAAGTGATGGAAATTCTGAGAAATTTTATTTTTAAACTAATTTAAAAGCAACCTAATCGGGAATAAAATATGTTGTCTGCATCTTGGGTTATGTTAGATATTCTTACCGAACTCACTGAAACAACAGTTTTCAAAAAAATAAATAATAATAATCTTTCAACAAATTATGAAATTCATTGAAAAATTATCAGTGAAGTATTTTTTCAATTAATTGCATTTGTAATGAATTTTTATGTGATGACCTGATGTTCAATGAATTGTTTATTTGATTAATAGCCTCTTTCATTAATTACCATTCATTAAATAGTTGTTCGATTTATTGTTTGTTCGATGAATTGTCATGGAATGGAGGATTTTTGAGTTTCAGAAATTTTTGATAGACAGAAGAGGGAATATATGATAGAGCCATACCAATCACCAAAAAGTTTTTTTATGGGACTGATACAGAAGAAATTTCTCAGTATAGGCCTAATGGAGAGAAAACTATGGGTTATCCTTGGAAACAGACAAGAAAAAGACATTTTGCATGGAAGGTGGAACACGTAACAATTCGTTGTGGATACCCTGTTGGGAACGGAGATCAAAGCAAAGTATGACTAAAAAGCAACCATAATCAAGAATAAAATATGTTTTGACAATTATGAGTTAAGTAGATGAGCAATGATAATGAATAATATGATTGCAAGAATGTGCAAAAGAGATCTGGAATTTGTTTTCTGTAGTGTGTTTCAAGGCAAAAGATAGCTATTTGCAAGAGATGGGTTGCATCTGAACATGGAAGGTCAGAAGCGATTAAAGAAGTTAGTTTCCTGACCAAGTTGAAGAAATTGGGCAGGGAAACTAAAATTGAAAAGTTGAGTGTAAGAGGGAGAAACTTATTCAGGGAATGTATATTTGTTGATCCTTTTTTGCAGAATAATTTGAAGCATAGAGTGGATAAAAATCGGCATGGGTCTACTGAAATTAGTAGAATGTATATCAGTTCTAAAGCACAAGAACTAAAGGGAATCTTCGATTTTTGTATACCACAAGCATTCGAAATAAGAGGGAAGAATTTTTGGCATTAGTAAGTGCAATCTCACCAAATGTTGTAGGCATTAGTGAAACTTGACTGTCAGCAGAAGATGTTATTGCTGGAAATGAATGTGATGGGTACAGTATTTTCAGGGAGGATACAGAAGATAGAATGAAGGGAGGAGTACTGTTGATGATAGCTGATGAGTTGTAACCAAGAAAGTAGTATATCAAGAGGATAGATATGCGATTGATACTTCATTTGAGGCAGTCTGGTGTGAAATAGTTACCAATGCAACCAAATATACAGTTGGTTGCTGCTATAGGCCAGGGGGTAATATTGAATTCATGCATCAGCAAATAAGTGTAAGGTTAGTGATTATTATTGGGGATTTCAATTATGGTGATATCGATTGGAAGGAGGAAATATCATGTGGCAAAGAGGAGTCATGTGATACTTGAAACAGCACATAACTGAAATGACTTGTGGTGTGAGAGTGTTGGACCTAATCATTTGCTCAGAGGACATATGCATAAGTAAGGTGACCTCATTATCTCCAATTGATGAGAGAGATCATGTGGTATTGACTTGGGAGGTCGCAAAATTTGTGGATTTCTCTCTTAAGTGTGTGTGTGTGTGTATATATATATATATATATATATATATATATGTAGAAAGTTTTTTACTTCGGGTATAATATACGTTAAAGATACCAAGCTATTTTAAAAGCTGGTTTTACTCCATTTCCCAAGTAAGCAAACAGATAGTAGTGCAAGTCTAGGCAACTCGTGGTACTTGCAGGCGCAAATTTGACTCGTCTGTTTGCTTACTTGGGAAATGGAGTAAAACCAGGTTTTAAAATAGCTTGGTATCTTTATACCCAAGGTAAAAAACTTTCTACATCTGTCTCTCATCCTGAGATTTTTATTTAATAATAAAGCACCTTATGGTAACTTGTTTTGGTAAAATACTTATAAGCTCTGTATTACTTAAATCTTAGTATTTCTAAGCCTGACACCCACTGATGAGACCTCAATAAAGGTTGAAAGCTGGCTTCTTTTTAGTTGTAAACTAAATATTTGATAAATTGAAGGAATAGTGTTGTAAAGATTAAGAAATCCATGTTTATCTAAGAATGAGAAAGTGAGAGAAACGTAAGAGTTTTAACCTAGCATTAATGTTAATTTTGTCTTTGTATTGTAATTAATTATGAATTCATAAATTTGTATGTTACCATTCATGCTTGTTTTTCTCACCATGTGACTGACCTAGACCTTTCATAAAAATACGAACCTGTGATCACATACGTGCACGGGGACATCCTAAATAAGAAAGGAAAAGGGGCACGACTGCAAACAGACTAGAAAACCTATGGCTTCTGCTTTTAAGCGAATTATATTACTAGCATCTGATACTCTATAACCTTCCCAAACCGAGTTTAACTCTGTCCTTAAAGACCAGGCTGGTGCAGGAAATAAATTTGTCTGAGCGAATATGGATGACTTATAGAGATCAGGGAACAGGTATATTCTGGGGCCTCAAGAAATTTAGAGATTGTCAGATAAGCAGTAAGATTGTATACTCAATGCTAGGCAGACGATTTATGGATATATAAGGGTCAAAGACAGCAGAGGCCAACATATATATTAAAGGTAAAGGAAAGAGTAGTGACCACTAAATCAAATAGCATTAGTCAAAGAAAAAAAAAGGTGATGTAACAACGTCTAGCTAACTCTGGATATGAGGCTCTAATACCCATTGAATAACATAGATAAGAAGTGCAACTTGAAACATGTGTAGGTGCATGTGTAGGAAACATTTGTCTGTGTCACTATTTCATCCACATTGGCCGGTAAGGAGGTTAATTACGTCAAAGCACCTTATAGTCATGGCCGCATTTGCCATTAGGCGCAAGATGGGGGCCTCACTCTCTAGGGGGCCTCATTTTAAAACCTTACTCCTCACAAAGAACAATAAAAAACAGCGTAGTTATAGTTGCAAAATAAAATACTTGTTTTTAAATATTAAATTCATAATATAAAAACTGGAGGCTGCTGAAAAATTCATGAGGCTTCCCGCTTCCATTTGAAATACATTGTTCTTTCCTTAGAATATAAAACTAACAGGAACTCTGTATTCCATAAAATTCATGTATGTAAACATACCATTTCTTTGCTGGACGTATATACACGTCCAGCAAACCTAGATAATATTCTGTCCACCTGCTGAAAGAACATGGATAAGAAGTATAGTTTGACCATCATGTCAATTAGAAAGTGCGATAATCCTTCACGCTGAAAAGAACACTTAACTACATTACCTAGCATATGTAGTAGCTAAGTTCTGTGGCCTACAGCAAGAAACGGAGTTGCTTGCCGTTTGCTCAGTAACTGGAATCTAAGTTATATCAGACTAAATACCTATAAGTTTGTTCATTTTGCTGCTTGTTTTTATCGTATAATTATAGTTTTTAATACCAGTGTAAAATAAGAAATCCTTTCATACTTTCTTCACTTCATATTGTATCACTTTGGAAGATCAATGTTACTATCATTTTTTTGCTAATTATTTTAATCGCCAATACATTTTAAAATTCTCCCAGAACTTGATTAAAGATATTTATTTTTGTCAAACAATTATTTTATAAATTCATGAAAATCCGAATCTAAAAATGAATACAGCCCCCATCTGTTCCAAATTAAGTTCCCCATTTTATTCATAATTTTAGTTCGAAGGTTAGTTATTATACATAAATCTTGAATCATATCATGTAATGCAAATTTTTATAACGTAATCTGTTGGTTTTTGCATTTCAACTTTCATGGTTTCCCCCCTAATCACTCACTACAAATCAAAACAAACAGCAGTTATGAAGTCAACTGTTATGTACATATTTTTGGCTAATTTCGATATTATGCGACAGTTTTGAAGTAGCGATATTTTCCCTACAGTTTATCTTTTGAAACACGTGTAGGTGCATGCGTCAAAATGAAATTTTATTTCCAAAATTTTCATAACAGAATGAATTCACTTTTAATGCTAACTCCCCCCCCCCCCCCCCCCGCCCAAAATTATCACTCACTCACACACACACACACACAAAAATACTGCTAGATAACATGTGTGCACTTTCTTTTTGTTTGAATTCATTATTTTTCCAAAGTAATTGTACTGTTGCAGTTTTAAGCAAAAGACAAAGTCGCATGTCTGATAAAATACCATTGGATATAAATTAAAAAGACTTACAATTGGAAACCCCGAATAATGCAGTTTAACACCATTTGTTGTTCAAAAAAATAAATAAAAAATTCGTTCCTAAAATTGAAATGTGCGACCCATATAATTTTATTTTGCAAGGAAAGGAAGCAAAATGTCATATTTATTGCAATAAATGTTATTTAAAAAATATAAATATTTGACATAATATTTCCAATGCAAACAAACATTTTGATTATCTATTTTTGCACATGCGAAATTCGTTTTTATTTGGGAAGAGACACAATAAGTAAATTGTGCAGCGGAAAAGGGTCAATCCAAGAAATACAGTGCACATAACTACAATAATCCGTTAACGGCGGGGGGGAGTAATTGCATTTTGACAGATAGAATGCTGATGAAGTTTCATCAGCATTCTGCCTTTTTATTAGGTCAAAGGGATTTTGAGTATATTTGTGAATAGATATATTCAACATAACTTAGCCAGTTTTGTTGTAAAAAGTGCCACATTTGAAGAAATAATAGCGGCATAGTAATAAAATAGCAAAATTCATAATGCTTCAGAATAACTTGATAATATCAAAACAAGAGGAGACACATCTGTAGAAATCTATTATTAGAGTCCTTTTAATTATGAACTCTATAAAGATATACTTAATAAATTTGTATTTTTGTGTTTTTCAATAAATAAACTAATTTCATTTTGTCACAGATGGTTTTCACTGGACGACCTGGACTTTTAGACTATTGTTCTTATCAATATTATAAAAACTCGATTGTAGCTTAAATATTCCAAAGCACATTACATTGATTTTTTACTTAGGTCAAGTCCCATAAGAATGTTGTAAAAAATAACCTTGTTTGTCGCTATATATTTTGTATTAGATATTTTTGTAAATAGCCCTTTGGAAATTAACTGTATATACTTCTTTAATAAGAATATGTTAGAGTGTTAAAAACAATGGCAATGTTTATCGCCAGAGCTGTATGTAATAGATCTACAGAGTGTTTGGGATAAATTTGACATATTTATAATTAATTATATTTTTCCGTAAGTTACATGTATTAACACACACTTCTCTTCATTTAAAAGTTTGGACCCTTCTTCATTCACATACAAGATGTCAGAAAGGATGGATAGCTGGAACCCACCTGAATCATGGAAGAGAATAACTTGTATCATGATGATTCGTGCCCGCCATCAAAATAAGGATATTACGACTGCTGCCCAATGCTCCCTGAATACAATAAAAACAATCAGGCATGAACTAGAGACTTGCAATGGTGACTACGAGGATGTAGCAAGAAGAAAGATCCCTAGCAGACGATCTGATTGCGTTCGTACAGCAGAATTCCTCGCAAATCTGCAGGAACAGGTGTTGAAGAACCCTGGCATTGGAATTCGGGCTTTGTTCGTGGAGTTGCTAACTGTAGTCAAGCCCTGGATAACAAGGGTAGGCAATGGTAGGCCGTGTGTATGGCAGCAGGATTCGGCCCCTTGCCACACCTCTGGGAAAAGTCAAAAATGGTTGTCTGAAAATTTCTACGACTTCACCAGTCCAAATGTTTGGCCTCCAAACTCCCCAGACCTTAACCCCATGGATTATTTTGTATGGGGCGCAGTTGAAAAAGACACCAATCGCACTTCCAGTAATACAAAAGCCCAGTTAATGGATAAAATTAAAACAGTTTTTGCGGCCCTTCCCAGGGAGACTGTAGCATCAGCTTGTTCGAGGTTCCGAAGCAGAATTGAAGCTGTGATCGATGCTAATGGTGGTTATTTTGAGTAAATCTTGTTGATAGTATTGTAATTAACTCTGCCTGTAATGTTTTTTTGTCAATTCATTAAATTTAATAGATACAAAGAAGATTTTCTTTTTCCTTACGAAACTGTCAAATTTATCCCGAACACCCTGTACATGGCAGCATTAGAAAGGTTGTTTATTAAATTTTGTGTGTATGAGAAAGACTTACAAGCTCTGCACGTAAACACCTCCGAAGTTAGTCAGAAAGGTTCAAACAACTTTCTGATGGTCGGCAACTTACAATCAAAAGAAGGCACAGAAGAGAACAAAGAGCGGACCGGACTTGAAACTTAAGATGAAAGAATCATGGCGAATTCTTCGGGGTTACAAACTTCGTGCTAGGTCTCAGAGAAGGCATATAAGGCCTTCATATAGGGCTTCTCGGGTCTAGAAGTCACTAGAGTAAAAAGGCATCCCATTTCCAGACGTTGCGAGAGAGGAGCTTCCCGGTTCCAGTCTTAAGAGAAGGCTTCAAGTTGCCGAAAGGAGATGTTCCAATCGCCGGAGAAAAGCTTCGAGGCCAGAGAGAAATACTGGTTGACAGTGGTGTTGCTAGAGCATTTGCCACTCCCCGCAATACACACCAAAAATACTACAAAAAGTCAAAATGATGTATAGGGAAATAAATGGAAACACTGTGTTTATTTTTGAAGCAAAACTTCAATTCCAACATTCTAAAATATTATTTTTCTTGCTCATCTGTTAGCGAAATCGTCAATGACATTGGCGAAGTCTATTTCATAGTAATGTAGGTAATTCTTAATCAATTTTATTAAGAAAAACTCCTCTCATAACAAGCAACACTTGCAGAAATTGTGAGAAAATTTCACAGTAGTATTATAATATTTGGAAATGAGTTCTTGAAACTATTTTAGAATTAACTACAAAAGTTCAAAAAAGTTCAAAGTGCTGCCCGAAGCAGACTGCCCCCTCCTCTAGTTACGCCTCTGCCGGTTGACGGCAATTATTCGAGTTAGCGGAGGAAGCAGAAAAAGGAGGCAGTCGTCCAGGCATTTTTGGCAAGCATAAGCAGAGGAGAAAAGGCTAGACATATTACCCAAAGCACCTTCACTCGAAAGTGTTTCGTTTTGCTGTGGGAGAATAACATTTTGCCGGAGTTGTATATGATTACCACAGAGCGCAGTGCACAGTCTGCTATTTTCCCGATGAGATATTTCTGAAGCCAAATTTCCTGAAGTTAGCTCAAGATCTGAGATGAGAGAATTGCATTAGAACTTTTTAGGCAAGACCTTTGACTGAATGTGCGATACTGAGCTTTTGTAAGTTATATACCTTTGTACAATTCCTCTTATAATGTGTTTTAGTTGGACAATTAAGATTTAGATTAACAGTAACAAGAAGTGTCATTAGGAGAATCTATTGCAATATTTTAAGTTGATATACAGTTTGTAAAAGTAACTTAATAGAGAGTTAACTAACCTCTTTCCAAGTATACTAGAAGTTTAATAAGTGGAAACTATAAACAGAGTAAATAATTTTTGAGTTAAAGAAAGTATTTGCAATCATTTTTTGAAACACGTTCCAGAGACAACAGAGGTTTTTTTGTGTGCTACTGCTATTTGTATTAATTGGGTAAGAGCAGTTTCCATATCACATAAACAGAGCATTTCAATTTCAAGTTTATTATTATTTATAAATGAAATTGATTTTTGAGGTTTTTTTTGTACATCAAGATTCTAGTCATTTTAGGGTAAAATGTTGAGTAAAAAAGTGGATGTTAGCGAGCATAGCAAGTTATAGTTACTATTTATTGCCTCTACGTTTTAATTAAAGCTGGAATTATTATGCTTATTACTGCAACTTAAAACAATCAAAGCTGGAGTTGAATAAATCTTGTAATAAATAAATGTTGTAATTCCATAAATGTGATGAATTTTGCTATAATTTTTATTACCGTAAATTCAAAATTTTTATTTTTAGTGAGAATATCTGAACTTTACAATTCATGAAGTTCCAATTTTAACCTTGATTAGCAAGCTTAATTCGACTGCTTTTAAATTCTTTTTTTTTAAATAAAAAAAAAACGTTTATCCTTATACTAAATTATTTATTATTATTATTATTATTATTTTGGGCTACTCCAGGGAGTCCATAGACTCATCGAGGGAGGACCTAAACATCATGTCCACACAACTATTCGACATTCTCACAGTATCTACCATACCTTGCCTTTAACTCACTCACTGTCATAGCACCCACAACAGACTCTGGCAGTTTATTAAACTCATTTACCACTCTAAAAGTAAAGAACCCAGCTCTAACACCCCTGCTAACCACACTCTTGCCCAGCTTCCATAGGTGTCCCGTAGTTCTCCCACCACCAGTCCTTATCTCAAAAATATCCTATGAATTAATCCTATAGAATCCTTTTAGCAATTTGAATGTCTCAATCATATTACCCCTTTTCTGCCTATCAACTAGTTTCTGCAACCCACAAATCTTCAACCTGTTCTCGTATGGTTCATTCCATAGACCTGCTATCATCTTAGTCACTTGCCTTTGGGTCCTCTCCACCTCCTCCCCATCAAGAAGGAACCAAGGTGACCAAATCTAGGCGCAGTAGTCGAGATGAGATCTTATCAGGGCTTGGTACAGTAACTTGCTTGTCTCTGCTCGTCAAGGTATTTTTTAACAACCAAGTGAGTTGATGAGCTGATTTAGCTATTTTTGCAATGTGCCCCCTAAACTTCATCTCCCTATCCACCAACACTCCCAAGTCCCTGGCCGCATCAATCTCTTGGAGTACAGTTCCACCAATGTGGTATACTGCTGCTAATCTTTTCACCCCAAAATGCATAACCTTACATTTTGCCACATTAAATTGACATGCATTCTCCTTAGCCCAGAACTCCAATCTCTCTAAGTCATCCTGCAAGATTTTGACATCTTCAGCATTCACTATCGCCCTACCCAACTTTGCATCATCAACGAACAAATGAGCTGTTCTACTTAGATCCTTCCCTATATCGTTAATGAACAGATTAAACAGCAGTGGTCCAAGAACAGAACCCTGTGGCACACCACTAGTCACAGGCCGTGTTTTGGACTCTACTCCTGAATAAACTAATCTTTGATATCTCTCCATCAACCACCCACCTATCCATCTCATCAACCCTATATCCATTCCCATATGTTGTAGTTTACGGATTAGAATTCCATGTGGTATCCTGTCAAATGCCTTTGCCAGGTCCAGCAGTATCACTGTAAACCCATTTCCCTTATCCAGTTCAGCTGTCACCCTGTTATAAAACTTGAGCAAGTTACTGAGGCATGATCTACCCTTCACAAAGCCATGCTGCTCCCTGTACAGTATCTCATTTTCATCAATCCATTCCTGTATTTTTCCCTTGACTACTTTCTCCAAGACCTTGACAACGACTCCTGATATGTTGATCGGTCGGTAATTTGCCACCATAGTCTTGGATCCTCCTTTATGCAGTGAAACTATTTTCCCCTCTTTCCATGCCTTTAGTACTAAACCAGACCTGAGACTCAGATTAAACAACATGGTCAAGTGCAGTGATAATTCCTTCGTTGCTTCACGCAAGACCCGTGCCGGTATACCATCCAATCCCACAGATGTATTCACATTAAGGTTCTGTAATAGACTATTAACCTCCACTTCATTCATCACAATTCCCGTATAAACTAATGGTTGCTTCATTTTTTCAATGTCACCACCTGCATGATATACTTTTGCAAAGTGCACACTCGGTAATTCCACTATATCAACTGGTTTAGTGACCACCTTACCATCGTCATTCCTTAAAATCATTTTGCCATGTACAGTCTTTTTCTTGCTTGCAGCATTTTGAAAAAACTGTTTGGGATTCTCTTTTGCTTGCATAGCTAGTTTCCTTTCATAATCGGCTTTTGCTGTTTTTACTACACTCGTTACCCTTCTGGCCTGCACTTTATACCGTTCGTGTGCCTGCAGGTCACCCCTTTCTTTAAATTCCCTCCGCAGTTGTTTCTTTTTTTTTGCAGCTGAAGCTTAATGGTGTTATTCATCCATTTAACCCCTACTTGTTTTACTATTTGGACCCTAGGTATACAATCAGCCATAACCTCCTGTAAATGCTCCTTGACCACTTCCCATGCTCTATCGACGTCCAGCCCTTGCAGTTGTACATGCCATGGCACTGATCGAAGCAATCTCCAAAGCTTGTCAAACTTGCCAGCACGGTAATTCCACATATACCCTGTCTTAATCAAAAATTCCACACCTTTAGCCACCTCCCAGGTCAAGACCTTATGATCACTCTCACCAACAGGTGGCAACATGGTCATATTCATTACAGTCAAATTGTGAGATGCTATTACCAGGTCAAGCATTCTCACACCCCTAGTATTTTCAATTACATGCTGTCTCAGATAGTTATCCCTTAATAATTGAATAAAATCCATTTTCTTCCTCACATGTGTCCTCTCCTCCTTCCAATCAATGTTACCATAGTTGAAATCCCCCACAATAATTACCCTCCTTCCACTCATTTCATCAATTTGTTTATGCATACTATCTCCACCATCTGTTCCATCACCTGGTCTATAGCAGCACCCAACTGTATATTTTATTCTGCCAGTCTCAATCTCAAACCAAATAGCCTCAAATGAGCTCCTTTCACTATCCTGCAATACAACTTCAATTCTCCTTGGCTGCAGTTCATCAGCTATCATCAATAACCCCCCCCCCCATTTTATTCTCTCTGTCCCTTCTAAACACACTATAACCTACACATTCTATCCTACTAACTATATCATCTTCTGTCTGCCATGTTTCACTAATGCCAATAACCTGTGGCCAGGAAGAGCCAATCAAGGCCAAAAATTCTTCCTTCTTGTTCCTAATACTCCTGGCATTAGTATACATGAAATGCAGTGATCCCTTTGTCACATCCCTATCTTAATGCGTTATTCTAAATGTCCCATTCCCATTTTTTGTCCTTAGTGCTGGCTCGGGTACATTATATACATTTTTACACTCAACTGTCTCATTGATGTTTGCATATCCACTCCCCCCCCCTCCTTGGTAGTTCTAGTTTCCCTGGTTCTGCACATCCATTTTCACTTCATTCAGCAACACTTTTTCCAGTCTCTGCACACCAAGTCCATTCAAATGCATGCCATCCATCTTGTATAAGTCCTTTCACCCATCAAACTCATTCCACACCACACTGTCTGCATAACCTGCGCATAATGTCATTTGCGATTTCCATGCCTTTTAATATTTTTTCGGTATTCAGAATTTTTGTAGCAACTATGATGCTTGTCAACAAAGCTTGTCAAACAAAATCAACGTTCTCAAAATCAATAATCAACATTGCAATTGAAATCTTTCACAGAAAGACTTTAATTACATCTTTCTTTAAATTAATTGATTCAGTTACATGGAATATTTGAAAGTGTAAATAATATATATATATTTAGAATTACATTAAAAGATTTTAAACTATTTAGAAAATTTAATATTAAATATAAAGTATCGTAGAAGTTGCATAATTATTTATAATTATGCAACTTCTACGATGACTAACTTATATCGATAAGTTAGTCATCGTAGAAGTATAAGTTAGTCATTTATTTATATAAAATGACTTACAAGGTTGCTAGTTTAATATTACCAAGATTTTTTAATATTTATATTTATTGTATACATGTTAAATTCGTTTATATTTTTTGGGAAGAGGGTCAAATATCGCAGAACAGAAAAGGAAATTCCAAAAAACAGTAATTAAACTGATAGTTTAGTTACCGTTATTTGGCTAGTACTTGTAAAGCAGTATACTGTATACAAGTGTATATACCTAATCATATGGTTAAAGTAGTTGTTGCAGTCGGTAAGAATATATTATTCAATTAATTATTATTCTTATTTTACTGTTACTGATTATTTTAACAAAACTAAGATACTACTGTTTATATTTTTGTATTTTTTTAAGCTTTTAATGTAATTGTTTATTTTATTTATATGTTTATTTTGGATTTAAAAAATATTTATTTTGCTTTTGATAGATTAATACACATAATGATGCCAAGAAAATTTGAATCCAGAGCTAGTAAAAGAAAACGACTTAGAGAAAATGAAAAACAGCTAAATAGTCAAAAGGGGCAATTTTGTGTTTCTTGCGTTCTGAAAATGAAGAATTTCGTAGAACTGAAGTTCTACTTCACAGTTCTCGGAATGAATACGAAACATTGGTATCATTATCAGGAGGAGATGAAAGTGAAAATGAAGAACATCAAAATGATGTGGAAAACAGAAGGAGAGAAAGAAGTAAATGAAACAAATCAAGAGGATTCTGAAGAAAATTTTCAATCGGAGTCTGTGCTTACCAGCAAGCAAGCTATCTCTTATTCTACCGATATAGCAGTGTGGCCACTTACTATTAATGAACAGTTTATCGAGCATATTTTAATAATTATGCCACAGAATGTTGGTAAAATCGAAAATTTAAAAAAAGAATACACAGAACGCAATAGAATGTAAAATATATCACATTTTTGCTGTAAGAAGGTGAATGGAACAAAGGAGAAACGAGAGTGGCTAATTTTTTCAGAAACCAGCAAAGCAATTTATTGCTTTGTTTTGTAAATTGTTTTCTAAGTCAAATAATAACTTAATGAAGGGTTTTAATGACTGGAGAAATATAACACGAACCTTATGTGATCACAAGCATTCTACTGAGCATATACGAGCGATGTGCAGATATCGCAAAAGAAAATCAAGTTCTGTAAATAGTCGAATTGATCAAGCAAATACAATCTGAAGAAAATTATTGGAGAGAGGTTTTAAAAAGAATAATAGCTACTATTAAGTTACTGAGTAAACTAGGGCTAGCATTTAGAGGAAATACAAATGATATTTTTTCTGATTCTTGCGAAAATTATTTATCGTGTTTACATTATTTGAGTGAATTTGATGATTTTTTCAAACATCACATGAAAATGTACACCAACTGTGGTTCTGGCAGATCAAATTATCTTTCTTACCATACTTGTGATGAATTCATAGTGTTAACAGCTAAAAAAACAAGAGAAATATTAATATCAGAAATTAAGGAGGCTGCTTATTTTGCAATAATACTCTATTCAATGCCAGACATTGCTCATAATGACCAACTAGCTATAATATTTAGGTATGTTGCCGCAAATTCTGACATTAGAGAATCATTTATTGGGTTCATCAGAATTACACAACATAATTCCTTATATTTAGAAGAGGTAGTATTAAAAAATTAGAAGAATTATCTTGGGATATAAAAATGTGCAGAGGGCAAAACTATGATAATGCTGCCAATATGAAAGGTATCTATACAGGTTTACAAGATAGGCTGAAAAAACGCAGGACATATATGGGTGCAGAGGATGAAGCTTGACGCTTTTCATATTCCCTGTTGTCTGTTTCGGGAGCAGTGATGAGAGAGATTTGTGAGCTATTTTAGCTCACCCTGAGTGGGCAGAACTGGTTATTCGTCATTGAGTGTTAGGATGGCTTTCAGTCTTTTGTGTTTCCAGTGATCATTACTGTCATAATTTCCGGCTTGTTGTATTAGTTGGTTTGGATGTGTAGATGTCTTCTAAAGAATTTTTCTACTAGGGAGCGTAGCAGTGGAGAGATGTAGGGGATATTTATGTCCCGGTGGATTTGGGTGTTCCTGATGAACCACGGAGTGTCCAGTATCATTTGCAGGCACTTGTTCTGTAGTCTTTGTAGCTTGAGGATGTTTGTCTTGGAGGTATGGCTCCAGGCTGGGGAGGTGTATATCATTGTGGAACGGATCACTGTCTTGTACAGTAGAATTTTGTTTCTTGAGCTCAGTTTGCTGTGTCTGTTGATCAAGGCATATAGCTGGGCAATAACTTTTGAAGCTTTGGTGCATGTGCTCTTGATGTGGCTGTTGAAGCATAATCGTTTATCGAGAAGTATTCCGAGGTATTTAGCTTAAGCTTTTCAGGGAATTTTAGAGTTGAACAGAGTGATGTCTCCTTTGGGGGAAGCTCGTCTTCTTGTGAAGAGTATCATTGTGCTTTTCTGGGGGTTTAATTGTAGTCGCCAGTCTGTAAACCATTTTTCTAGATTCAGGATGGTGTCTTGTAGTTTTTTAGTTACGAGATGTGGTTGGCAGGATCTGGCTAGTATAGCCATGTCATCTGCATAAAGGGTGATGGTGGATGTGAGAGGATTTTGAAGGATGTCTGCCATATAGATGTTGAACAGAATCGGCACTATCAATGATCTGTGAGGAACTCCAGCAAGTATTTTCCATTGGGTTGAGACTGTTTCATTGATTTTGACTTGCATCCTCCTGTTTGAGAGGTATGATTTGATCAGGTGTATCATGTTTAGTGGAAGGTTAGCGATGATAAGTTTATAGAGGAGGCCTTGGTGCCAAATCTTATCGGAGGCCTTTGAGATGTCTAGGAAGACGGCTCCAGTGTGCTGATTCCAATTAAATCCTGTGGTGATGTATTCTACCAGTCTATGGATCTGTTGGGTGGTGCTGTGATTTTGACGGAAGCCAAATTATTCTTGTGGAATGATATTTAGTTGGTTGACATGATCTTGGAGTCTGATGAGGATGATTTTCTCTGTTATTTTCCCTAAGTTGGATAGCAGGCTGATGGGAAGGTAATTTTCAGGTAGGTGTGGGTCTTTGCTGGTTTGTAAATTGGGATGATGTAAGCTATTTTCCATGACTGGGAGAAGTACTGTCATTTGAGGATGCAGTTTATGATGTTTGCCAGATGTGCTATGGCTTTGCGTGGTAGTGCCTTGATGACTTTGTTAGTGATGCCGTCAGGACCTGGGGCTTTTTTGATCTTGAGATGGTTGATGATGCCGATTATTTTGGTAAGTGAGGCAGGCATTATAGGGCTTGGATTGTCATTGGGACGACTTACTGTGAACCTGACTTTACGATGGATCTTGTATACATGGCTGATGTTTAAGTTCTCATATGCAGGTCCGCATTGTTTCTCTAGGTTTCTTGCTATGCTTCGGCTTTGTCAGCATTTGTGTATACAAAGTGCTGTTCTGCTTGCAGAGGGGGGGAGGGATTTGCGCTTGTTCCTGAGGTTGTTTAGGAATTTCCATATGGAATGATCTGCTGTAGAGATGGAGGTGAGTTTGTTGTACCATTGTTGATTCCCTGTGGTTCTGGAGAGCTTCTCGGACAGATTTGTTTAATCTGTTGAGGGCTATTTTGTCCTGGGGAGCACGAGTGTTATGATATCTTTTTCTTTGTCTATTTTTTTCCCTTATTAAGTCCATGATTTCTTCCGGGAGACGGTTTTGTTTGTGGGTAATCGTGGATACTGTGGCTGCTGTTATGGCTTTGATTTGATTGGTGAGGTTCTTTATTGCCGTGTCTATTTCTTCCTTGGCTTTTATATGGGGAACCAGACCAATGTGTTCTGGTAGCACTTTTCTAAGTTTCTCCCAGACAATGAAGGTTTTTTTTTGGGGGGGGTAGGTGACTGGTCTTTGTTCCCTAAGTGAAGTAGGATTGAGTTGTGGTCTGATGATAATTCGTTCAGTGCTTGAATGCTGTGCTTATATGATGTTGTGTAGGATGGTGATGTCTAGGATGTCGGCTGTGCCAGTTGGGCTCTGGTGGGTTGGTTCAGTGGGTCCTGTTATGACAGCGTTGTTTAATCCTGTGTAGCTGAAGAGGATACAGCCATTTTTATTTGTGGTTCTGCTGTTCCAGGAGGGATGTTTGGAGTTTAAGTCCCCCAGCGACGATGATGGATTCATTCATGCCTAGTACAGCATCCAAATCAGAAAATAGTAGGCAGCATAGATTTTAAGTCTTCCAGTTGAGTTTGTGTGGACTTCAACACCGGTGAGTTATAGGTTGGAGGTTTGGGGGAGTGAGTATTCCATTGTGCCTGATGCAATTCCTGATAATTATGGCTGTACCACCGCCTCTGTAGTCCAGTTGGTCATTTCTATATAGTGTGTAGCCTCTCAGTTTTGGATTGTCTGCAGGTCTTAGATGAGTTTCATTAATTAGGATGATGTCAGGGTTGTATCTGTGAGAGAATTCTTGATGCTCTAGTGTCTTGTTTTTTAGGCCATTGGCGTTCCAAGCGGTGATCTGTAGTGAGTCTGGGAGTAATCTAGTTTTGTTCATTAACAAGTACTGATAAGATGGTTTGAGTTTCTTTTAGAAATCTTTTTGTGGAGTTTGGTGAAGGGTTTGACTTACTGAAGTCTTGAAGCATGTTTGCCATTGAGGCTGTGATGACTGTTGTCATGTTTGAAAGAATTTGGTCCTGCTGGATATCTTTGGATGAGCAGGCTACTTTGGCGTATGTCCTGCTTCGATGGTGGCTTTCCAGACTGTTGATATTTTCCATTTGTGAGAGCTGGTATTTTGTTGTTTTTTGTTGGGTGTCAGGCAACTGGGGAGCCGTCGAATCTGGTGCCTGTGGGCAGGGTTGAGAGATCTGTTTCCTTTTGTTGTCTGTGTTGTTCTTAGGGTAGTGACTGCAGCCTCTGAAGTTTGCTGGTTGGGGGCCCCGCAGTTCGCGCATTTGGCTGGTGAGATCCTGGGTTTTGAGCAGGCTGCTGTGGGGGGGTTCCCACATTTGAGGCATTTGTAGTCTGCTCTACAGAGTTTCTGTGCGTGTCTGTACTTCTGACATCTGTGGCATTGGCCCGACGAGGCTCTTTACCTTAGTGGTTCAGTTGTGATTTTCAGACCACAGATCGTTATGTTGTATATGTTCTTGTGTGTGTGTGTTGGGTAACTCTATGAGTACTAGGAGCATTGGACTCTTGTCGGCCCATAACATTCTGCTGACTTTGACAGGTGGGAGATCGTGGAGGCGGAGGTCTTCAGTTATTTCATCTGTGCAGATGTTTTCTGTTACTCCCCTGAGTACAACTTTTAGGTTTTTCTCCGACTTCAGTGAGTAAGTATGATATTTAATATCTCACTCATCCATGGTTTTTGTGAGGTGTCTGTAGTCGCCTACTGTGGCAGGCTGGATTTTAGCTCTGTCGTCTACGTTTTTTGCCCATGAATAGGCAATTTGGTGGTTTTGCATAATAGGCCTGAGGGCCATCCATCATTCTTTTTCCCGTAGTACAATTGGAGGAACTTTTTCATTGTTGGGTGTGGGGAGGTCAGTGTTGGGGGAATCTTCTTCCATCCCCTCATTTATCTGAGTCTCTGCTGTTTATTGCAGAGACTCTTTAGTTGATTTTATTTTAGATATAAGAAATAGTTTTGCTGCTGTAAATGAAGAAGTGAATTTATTACCAGATGAGACAAAATTTAAAGATGAAAAGGAGAGTTATAAAACAAACAAAAAACGAGTGACGAAGTTTCACAATCTAACAGTGAGATTATATTACATGGGAAAGAAAATTTCTCTGTGAACACTTTTAATGTCATTTGCGATAAGCTAATTTTGGAAATTAATGAAAGAACAAAAAGTTATTCTGACATATTAGATATGTTTGACATTTTTTTGAAGGAAGATATAGATCAAGACAAGTACAAGACTAGTATTTATAAAATTTTACAAACTTATGGGACTGATATTGATTCAGGAAAATTTACTGATAAAGTTAAGTAATTTTTAATAATGATAAAGGAAGAAAATTCTTCAATTAAAAATATGTACAAATTTATAAACGATAGGTTAAGGTCTACTTTTCCGAACGTAGAAACAATTTTAAAAATATTTTTGACGATGCAAGTGCTGAACGCTAATTTTCAGTGTTGAAATGAATAAAAAATTATTTAAGAAGCAAATTGCACCAAAATAAAACAAGCAACCTGTCGTTATTATGCATTGAATCAGATGTAATAGATTCGATCAATTATGATGATATTATAGATATATTTGCTAAAACCAAAGCCAGAAAAAAAAACTTTTAGTTATTAATTTTTTTTTATTTAAATTTAAACTGATTTATTTTTATACTTTTTTAAAATGCAAATATATGTATAACAATGTTGTATTGTGTTATTAAAATGAGTTATTATGGAAATGTTGACTTTTATTTTCAATACACTAAAAAAATGCTTATTTTTGAGGGCCTCATAATGATGTTGTGCCTCGGGCCTCCAAAAGTATAAATGCGGCACTGCTTATGGTAACTTGTTCTGGTAAAATACTTATAAGCTCTGTATTACTTAAATCTTAGTATATCTAAGCCTGCCTCCCACTGATGAGACCTCAATAAAGGTTGAAACTGGTCTGGGTAGTGGCCCCTTGCCTTTAATTCATAGCATCATACAGCTCCTCCAGGAGTTGTGCTTTGCATTAAGGGTAAATATTAAGAATAGTGATCAGAGCTTATACCACTTTACCACGAGTTGCCTAGACTTGTACTACGTGTGTGGTCACCCAGACTTGCGCTACTTGCAGGCGCAAACTTAACTTACTTGGGAAATGGAGTAAAACCAGGTTTTAAAATAGCTTGGTATCTTTAACATATATATATATATATGGAACTATAGGTTAGGTAATTATAATAAGCTTCAGAGTGAGTTTACAGCCATCCCATGGCATAGTAGTGCATCAGATATAATCAGCAGGTATCTGAGAAAGGCAATATCAGAATGCATTCCCATGGTCAGGAAGACAAACAAGGTAGGTGTTAGTTGGATGAGTAGTAGTATCAGGCTTGATCTGCAAAAAAAGAAAATATTATGGAAATTTACAAGGAGAAATGTGATCAGTACAAGTATAAGCAGTACAAGGCTTAAGCCAGGAAGGTTACCAGCATAGTAAGAAAAGCTAAATCAGATTATAAGAAGACTTTAGCCAAGGTGATCAAGGGTAATTCCAAAGAGTTCTTCCGCTATGTGGCAAGTAAAAGGAAGAATACTTTGGAGGGATAACCTCAATATAGAAGGGTGCAGATGGTATTGAGGTGACCAACTCAGATGTAATAGTAGAGTTACTGGGTACTTACTTTTCAAAGTCTATCACCCAAATGAGGATATCTCTGTATTTGTCAGCTCAGGTATTGCATGAATGTGCAAATGAATTGTCAATGCCTCTTATTTGGCTATTTAACTTAAGTTTGAACTCTTGTATGGTCCCTAACAAAGTGGTTCTAGGGGTGAATGCTGGTCTTGAAATTCACATTTCCTCTTATTATCATTCAGGGAGTGAGAGGTGTGATTGGTCTGATTAGTTGAATAATGAATTACTGACCATTTAAAACTATATATTTAGAAATTTATGTACATTTAATCATACAAATAAAAAATTTATTTTACAAATGGTATTCTATCTTTTTAAATTTAGCTACTTTAATACAAATTCTACCCTATGGCTCTTCTTTATGAAGTGGTCAATAACATAGTCATAAAAAGTTGGTTTAACTTAATTTTCCCAACCAACACACACACTTGTAATGGGTGGCTGAAGCTCACTGGCTAGAGCTACGTCATGGCCTGTGTTTAAGCAACATAGTGAGTCGGTGTGAAATGGCGATGCATGCACATGAATCGCCATTTCACACCGACTCACTCCAGGCCCTCACGCAGTGCTGCTGTGAGGGCCTGGAGGTTCCTGCAGCTGAGCAAGCCAAGGTAGCTTGACTAGACGAGCAAGGATCGGCCTTCGATACAACGCAAAGCTGAATTATTGCCACGCAAGCTTAAGACTTATTCTGTCTACAAAAATAAAAGCCTAAATGGAATGCTTATAAATGCATGCATTTATTGACAAATAAATATTACTTTCTCAATTAATGAGCTTGCACAGCAAGCATAGAGAATCGCCCCCGAGTGGTTCCTTTGCATAAAGATGGTTCTAAGACTGCGGTAGTTAATTACAGACCACTCTCCATCTCGGGAGTGGTGGTAAAAGTATTGGAAAAGTAGGTTAACCACACTACCAGCCATATGGATAAAATACACACTCATACACTTCGTATCCATCATATATTTCAATGTAATATCAATGGTATTACAATTTTAATATGCACTTCGCATCCATGGTAACCTTGACATCTAAGACGTCTTGATGGGTGTATCAGAATATGATACTCTACAGGGACCAACATGGTTTTGTTAAAGATTGATCCTGCCTTAGCAATTTATGAACTTTTTATAACAGAATGACATCTGAGTTGACAAGGGAAATGGCTATACAATGATACTTCTGAATTTCACTAAGGCTTTTGACAGGATACCCCATGGAATACTGTTGCACAAATTAGAGCAGCTGGGGATCTATACTAAACTGGTGATATAGAAAAGAGAATGGCTCAGGGAGAGATACCAGAATGTAGTGTATGGAGGAGCAGAGTCCGGGATGAGGCAGGTGACCAGTGGTGTGTCTCAGGGTTCCGTGCTTGGGCCATTGTTGTTTAATTTGTACATAAATGAAAGAGGAAATGGCTTGAGGGGAGATATTCAGTTGTTTGCTGATGATGCAAATTTGAGTAGCGCAATAAAAAATCAAGCTGATGTTGACAGTTTGCAGGATGATTTAAATAAGCTGGCAAAATGGGCAAAAGGTAATGGATGTCAGTTCAATGTGGAAAAGTGTAAAGTTATGCATTTTGGGATTAAAAGATTACTAGCTGGGTACTACATTGATGGAACGGTACGCCAAGAGATTCATGAGGCTAGGGACTTCGGGGTGTTGGTGGATAGGGAGATGAAGTTCGAGGGCATATTGCGAAGTTGTCCAAGAACATACTAACATGAAGAGCACACTAACATTCAAAGATAAAGAAGTTATTATTCCCCTTTATAAGGCAATGATACTTCCACATTTGGATTATTGTGCTCAAGTCTGGTCACCTGGATTCCTTGGAGATGAGGTATTGGTGGAGAGAGCTCAGAGGGGAGTGACTAAGTTGGTGAGTGGTGTAAAAAATGCTCCCTAGATTGATAGATTGAGAGCTTGTGGATTGCAGAGGTTGGTTGAAAGGTGAGAAGAGGGGATATGATAGGAACATTTAAATTACTAAAATATTTTTTTATAACTTACTTAAAAAGAGAGCCAAAAGGCTTCACTTCAGCAATGCAAAATTATCCAAATTAAGTGGATATTGAATCCAACCTTATTTCAAAGCCGAAGAGAAACTACAAGCATTTCATGTTGAATATACATAGAAACTATAAAAGTTTTGGCGGGTACAAGCATAAGCCAACCTTTCATGAGAGGGGCAACTCATAGTAAAGGTGGAGTAAGTTCCAATCACTATCCTTAGTATTTTCCCATAATGTAAAACACATCTCCTAGGAGGTGTATGATGTTATACATTATAGAGGGGATCACTATCCAGATCGGTTTCGACCTTTGTTGTGGTCTCATCAGTGGGAGCCAGACCCATAAATACTCAGGTTGTAGCAATGCAGAACTTATACTTTACCATACGAGTTGCTAAAAAGGGTGTCACATCACAAAAGGCACCAAGAATTACTTAAAAAGAGAGTGAAGTGAAGCCTTTTAGCTCTCATTTTAAGTAATTCTTGGTGCCTTTTTTGATATGTCACCCTTTTCAGCAACTCGTATGCCAAAGTATAAGTTCTGCATCACTACAACCTGAGTATTTATGGGTCTGGCTCCCATTAATGAGACCTCAACAAAGATTGAAACTGGTTCAGGCCTGACTCTGAGAGGCTGTGCTTGGGGGTAGGTTTTTGCCTGTCTCTGAGTGGGGCCACAGGTGAGATTATGACTCTGCTCATTGTTCCATGCAGTGAGCCTGTCACTGAGTGGAACAATGCTGAGTTGGGCGATCTTTCGGGATCGTCTAATTTTAAGAGCTCACTTCACCTATACATAGGTCCAAACAGGTCTGGGTAGTGACCTCCCATAATGTATAACATCATACATCTCCTAGGAGATGTGTTTTAAATTATGGGAAAAATACTAAGGATAGTGATTGGAGCTTATACCACCTTTACTGTGAGTTTCCCCTGTCATGAAAGGTTGGCTTACGTTTGTACCTGTGAAAATTTTATAGTTTCTATCTATATTCGGCATGAGACTCTTGTAGTTTCTCTATTCGACTTTGAAATAATATTAGTTTTTATTAGATTGATGCAGGGGAAGTGTTTCAACTGTGCAATAGTGATGGAAGAACAAGAGGTCATCCCTGGAAATTAAGCAAAAGTGTGGTTAACAAGGGTGTGAGAACTAGATTTTTCTCCTGAAGGGTGGGCGAATGAATGGAATGCATTGCCTGACTCAGATGTCAGTTCTTCATCTGTAAATGAATTCAAGAAGAGGTATGATAGGTATTGTTTTGATAGTTTGGATCTTCTGTGATGAGTCTACTGACTCCATGGATACCCATAATAATAATAATAATAATGACAGATATTGTGTGAATGTTGAGTCTGCAGATTCCACTCAGTTGCCCATGTAATAATAATGATAATAATATTTGACTAGCAAATGTATTTATTTTTATTGAAAGACAACAATACGAGAAGCAATACGAGCTTAAACAATACATCAAATATTACCACTATTTCACTCTTAATTATTTAGCTCTTACCTTCTGGGGTAGTACATAACCGTTCTATATTTGGATAATGAATACTTATATGCACACATCCTGAATTGATAAGAGAAATATTCAACTTGCATTCTTCAATACACATCTGAAACAGAATTAAGTTTTCATCGTTTCTTGTATGCATAGTATTCATGCAGAAATTAAACACTTAAAATTACTTAGCTTAATCATTTATTATGTTAAATAAATTTGGGAGATTACAAGTTTTTTTTTTTCCAGGTATAGTTTTTTGAAAAAATTATCTTTTATAATTTGCAAGAATACTCTTCTTTCACTATCACAAAATAAAACTGACGTCTGGACCTTTCATACATTAACAGCAAGACTTATATGCACACATCCTGAAATTTATTGATATTTTTAATTAATAACCAGAACCATCATTCCTCAACAATCAAAATTTACAGATGAAAATTACTATTGGTGGATAGCAGATGCTGCTATGTGCTGATGACGGTGGTATCATTCTATGTTGTAGTTGGAGGATTAAGTAGGAGAGGAGGCAAGTTGTGTGCATAATGGAGTAATGTGCTCTCTCGCACAATGGGTCCTTCGACTCTCTTAAGTGTCATGTAATAATCATAATAATAATAATAATTATTATTATTATTAGGAAAAAGCATCAATGGAAAAGAAATGGAACTAGCAGAAGGATGGGATAGGTACCAAATTGACATATAGGTGTTACCAAAACAAAGAGACAGGTGAGATCTTTCTAACCAACAAATAGAAGATATTATATTCTGGTAATATGATCAGAAAAAAAGAAGGAGTAGCTATTGTACTTACCACTAAATGTGAACATAATTTTGTTGAATGGTGGCGGGCAATATCAAGTAGAGTAATGTGGGCAAATATTATAATGGAGAACTGGATCCTGAGGCTTATTTGTGTCTATTGTCCTACAGAAAGTTCTACTGTCTGCCTACAGTTGACAGAACAGTAACTTGCAAGTGCCAAGAAAAGTCAATTCATGTTGAAGGAGGGCTGAGGGATATTGGGTTGGCAAATAAGTTCGTTCAGTTTTTCAGAGTGTAATGAAACACATTTTATTTAATATATATAATACATACTAGTCAGTTATATATTGAACCTCTTTATCAATGACCTCTTGCAATCTGTCCACCAACTTCATTACGCCGTGTTCATAAAACTCCCGAGGTTTACTGGCAAAAAACTGATCCAGCAGTCATATTGGATTCAGTCAATTCATGGGACACCCAAACATTGAGTTTTGAAACATATCCCAGCTTGTGCAAATGGTTTTCAACACTTGCATGGGATATGTTCAGTACTGCAGCAATCTCCCACACTGTTTGTGATGGATTTTTGTCAAAGATATCCTTCACAACACTTGAATCAACCTCGGTCAGGTGACTGGCGTGAGGCGCATCACTGATGTTGAAATCTCCAAAACAGAATTCGGCAAACCACTTTTGGCATATGCATTCTATTAAGGCACCATCCCCATATATGCTGCATATTTTTTTATGGGCCTCTGCATCTCGTTTGCTGTTTTGAAATAAAAAAACAAAATATGCCAGTCTAAAGTTATTTCTAAAAAAATATGTTAAACACACGCAACTGAAGTAGGTCGAATGAAAATTCACTGAAAGGTTATGTGAAATGTCACCTTTCAACTGCACAATAGCGCTGTGCAACAATAGCGACAGGAAAAGTGGCGTAAACTTGTACTAATGCATAAACTGAATGAACTTATTTGCCAACCCAATATAATGTTATATTTAATTTCCAACATGCAAAATGACATGTTTTCTTGTCTGTTGCTGCATTAGCTTGATTTCTATTGTCACTTTTTTTTCGATTGATTTTTCTTTTTGTATTTATCTGTATGATGGATGTAGTTCGGTCAAGAAGTTCTGGTGTTAAACCTTTCAGTAGTGCTTGCAAAAGAATATTGGATAATGTGCTGACATTCTGTGAAAAAGAATGGTTAGAAGGCAGTCTCCTTTGTTCCAGTTTCTCAGGCCACAAAATGTGCAAGTGAAATTGCAAGTATGACAGATACCACTGTTAAAAGAATTCGCAGGAATCAAAAGACGAAGATTAGCCAAAATTTAAATCTCCTAAAAACTGCCAGAGGGAAAAAACTATCAAAAACATAGCTTGGAATAATTTTGATGTATGTAATAAGAACTATTCACAAATTTTTATGGTCGAGGAAAAAAAAGTACAAACTGTTCCTAAATTGATTCCTGTGCTGAAAGAAAAAAAAATTAATTTTCCTTTGAAAAGATAAACTTTAAGGAAAACTTAATGAAATCTGATTTTGTTTCCAAAAGTCACAGAATAAAAGGAAACCTATCATGGAGTGAAGTGACATAGTTTCAATTAGTTTAGGACATTAAAGTATCTGAGTTCTCTCAAATGTAACTTTAGACTGGCTAAGTGCTTTTGAAAAACTTTATTCTTTTGTATAATTATAATTTTTTATATAGCTTCCTTAAAAATAATAGGGTAATCAATCCATCTCATGCCATGAGTTTGTTTATTATTAAAGGTCAGAAAATTGCACAAGGATTTGAATAAGGTAGACAGATGGGCAAATGAATGGGGATTTCGGTTTAATGCAGCAAAATGTAAGGTCTTGAGGTTTGGGATACATCAATGGGACGCTGCATACTCTATGAGAGGAGTTAAACTGGAGGAAGTAGGGGAGACAAGAGATCTGGGGTTGATGATTGATAGAAAACTAAAATTTAGGGGACATATTGCAAAGGGGAGTGAAGGTAACACAGAGGATTGCTGCAATAATGAGAAGGACACTGACCTGCAGAGATAAAATGGTTATCATTCCATTGTATAAGACTGTGATCAGACCACATTTAGACTACTGTTCTCAGATCTGGTCCCCAGGATTTGAAGAGGATAAATTAACTGTGGAATGGGTACAAAGGTAGATAACAAAGATGATGTCAGGACTGTACAATGTTAGTTATGAGGATCGGCTGATGGAATGTGGACTGCAGAGTTTGGTGGATAGAATAAAGAGAGGTGATATGATTGAGACTTTTCAACTGTTGAGAGGTGGTTACATGGTTGACACTGGGGAGTTCTTTTGCTTGGTTGAACAGCAGGAAGGAGTCATGACAAGGGGCCATCCCTGGAAGTTATGAATGGAAACTGTGAGAAAGAGGGTGAGGAGTGGTTTCTTTGCATGGAGGGTGGTTGAACCATGGAATGCATTGCCTGATGGAGTGGTGAGTTCGAGAACGGTCATTGTGTTTATGGAGTGGTATGATAGACTATGTTTCCTAGGAGGGACTTCCCTCGATGAGTTTTGATAGACTTGTGTTTCTTAGAAAGGACTTCCCACATGATGAGTCTTTTGACTCCATGGAGGCCTGAATAATAATAATAATAAAAATTAGCTTTTCTTTTATGAACATTCTAGTTTTTAAGGTGGCAACTATTTCGCTTGTATAGCAGTTGGCATATTTTTACGTACAATATTAACAAAATTTTATAAAGGTATTTTTTATTTTATATGTATTTTTAAATTTTCTTAAAACTATACATAAAATTTTCCAGCTGGTATATAAGGAAAATAGATACCACTTTAAAAACTAGAATGTTCATAAAAGAATTTTCCATCATGTAATAATAAACAAACTCCTCTCAGGAGACGGACTTATTATCCTATTATCAAATTGGATTCGTCTTCTTTTCATGTGCAGAAGTGTTGAGGGTTCTCTCATCTGTGGTCAAACAGTAATAAGGAATTTTTCAGCGCATTAGTGAAGGCATCTGACACACCGAAATAGGAAATGCTGATCCTTGTTAGAGATCCAAATAGCAGATTAGTAAGTGATTACCACACACATAGAAATGTTTTGGGAAAATTTGTAGAAAAGGGCAAAGTTAATCAATTAATAATTATAAGTACTGAATTTCTGTTCAGGACATGGACTAGTTATTAATAACACCAGGTTTCAGCATCAAAAGTTACACAAGTTCTAACATAAAGATATGCAAAAATTCACTTGGAGAGAAGATGGAAGAAATTAGACAGGTCTAACTGACCATGTTACTGTAGATAGCAATGTTTTCCCATAGGTTCAGGAAACAACAGTATGCAGAGGATTTGAAATTGGAAGTAATGATCATTTGATTTTGAGCTGGATAAACTGAATTTCATATAAAAAGCAGAGTATGTAAGAAAGTTTTAAAATTAATTGAAGTTGAGCAGTTTTCAGAGGTGAACTGCAGACTAAACTACACAACATTATTTTAAAAATAAAAGAGAAATAGTTTATAAACAAGACCCAAAAACAAGACCCAATGAAGAAAACATTGATAGATTGATTCAGCCAGAGAGGCATGTTGTGAAGTTGTCAGCAAAGATAGAAAAAACAGAAATGCATTGGGGACTCAGGAAGTTAAAGAGCCTGGCAAGGAAAAGAAGAAATCATATTGAAAGTACTTTGCAGTTAGTCAACTTGTACTGTTAGAGAATATAAAGAGAAATGTTAAAAAGAAGAGCACTGTGTAAAACTAGATAAACAAAAGTCATAGGAAGACTTTGGTAAGAAAATAGATGTACAAGGAAAATAGATACCACATCTTGATATAAAATAAATATCAAGGAAGGTGGCGAAATATTCTGGGGGCTATTGAAAAAGCTTAGAAATGGAGGAAAGATTACTGCATAAGGAACAGAGATGACATGAAAACTAAAGATAGTAAAGAATGCAAAAAGTGTAGTATGAGGAAATTGGCAAATTAGGCAAAGGAAAGCCCTAGAGAGTTTTTTAGATATGTGGCAATTACAAGGAAGAAAGGCCAAGAAAGAGGTATTTGAGGGAAGAAATAAACTTGATGTCAATTAGGCGATATGATTTGATGACATATCCCCACACATTTTAACGGAATATTCCATGGAACTGACATTAGCATTGGTATGCCCATTTAATAAAAGTCTTACAACACCACAAGTTCCAAGAGAGTGGAAAGGGTAAAATTGTTCCCCTGCATAAAGGTAGTGATAAGAATGTAGCTTCAAATTATAGGCCAATCTCTATATCTGGAGTTGTGGTGAAGGTACTGGAGAAATTGGTGAGAAGTAGGATACAGAAGTG
This sequence comes from Typopeltis vanoorti, assembly GCF_054136105.1. Lineage (NCBI taxonomy): Eukaryota > Metazoa > Arthropoda > Arachnida > Uropygi > Thelyphonidae > Typopeltis > Typopeltis vanoorti. The sequence goes on from NC_143574.1 coordinate 37,842,211, forward strand.
GGTTGATAACAGAAGTATTCTCTGTGGTTATCTGCATGCATTTGTTAAAGGTAGATCATGATTTAATATCATACTTATGTACTATCATAAGGTGACAAATACCTTGGACAGGAGAGATGCTTATATATAGCAGTGTACATGGATTTTGCAAAAGCTCTTGATAAACTGCTGCATGAAAAGCTGTTAAATAAATTGAAACAGATGAGATTGAATAAAAAAAACTTCTGAATTGTAGCAGTTACTAACAGAAAGTTGTATATGGAAATGCAGCATCCCAAAAGAGGAAGGTCACTAGTAGAGTACCGCAGGGATCACTTTTAGACCATTGTTGTTCAATTTGTATGTTAATGATATTGGGATGAGTATAACAAGTGATATGCAGCTGTTTGCAGATGATGCAAAATTGGGAAGAGCAATGCAGAACAAGCAGAATGTTATGGTTTTACAGAAGGACTTGAATAGATTGCATGAATGGCCAGGTAAGTGGAACTGTCAATTCAATGTTGCAAAGTGTAAGGTTTTGAGATTTGGTAAGCAATGATGGGATGCAAAGTATACACTTGGTGGGGAAACTTTAAAGGAAGTAGCAGAGATGAGAGATCTGGGAGTGGCAGTTAACAAGGACCTGAAATTCAGGGACCACATTGCTCAAGTTGTGAACACATCACATCAGATAATGACAATGACGCAGAGGATCCTGACATGCAGAAAAAGAGGTTATGATGTTATTGTATAGAGCCTTGATTACAAGGCTCTATATTGTGCACAGATTTCGTTGCTGGGTTTCATGGTGATGAGGATATGTTGAAAATGGTCCAGAGAAAATTCACAAAGGTAGTCAAATGGTCGTTGAAATGTGGAGTACGAGGACATACTGAGAGAATGTAAGTTTCAAAACCTTGTGAACAGGAGGAAGTTGGGGGATATGATTATGACAAATAAGCTAGTCAGGGGGTTGTTATCAGGTTGACATGGAAGAGATTTTTCATAGAATGGGAGAGGGGGGTTAGAACAAGAAGCTATTGCTGGAAACTGTATGAGGAGGGTGTGAGCAAAGGGGTTAGGAGTAGGTTCTTTGCATGTAGAGTGGCTAGCACATGGAATACGTTGCCTGAGTGTGTTGTAAATGTAGACACATTGAATTAGTTTAACCACCTTACCGGCCATTGAAGATCAAATATGCATCCTCAAAAGCTTCATATCCATCATAAATTTCAATGTAATATCAATGGTATTACAATTTTAATATGCACTTTGCATCCATGGAAAGGTGGACGTATATATACGTCCAGGCCAGTAGCGTGGTTAAAGCACGACTGGATGAGCATTGTGCACAATAGTGCATACCTCCCACAATAAGTTCCAGACTCCATGGAAGTCAGATGTTAATAAAAATTGTAATAATATTCAGTTGTTAGTTTTCATATAGCATTTATCTCTATCACACTAAAGAACTATTCCATGGATAGCTCCAAGACATCTCCAATGCTTTTTTATAATCACCAGTCTTGAAATTCCATATGTATCTTTTTATCACAGAAGTCTTCACATCACTACCCACAACCCAAGTAATCAGTGGGTAATCACTCCCTCACCAACTGGATGAAAGCTTGAAACCCCATTCACAGTCATATCCTCAGATGAAATAATCGGATCGAAAACTCTAACATGTGCCCTTCTTTATATACTATATAAGATTTACCTTTACCTCTCAAGAAGTCAAGAAATTCATTCATTTCAGTAAACTTATGGAGACTGCAACTGTGTTAGGAATAATTACTTTAATTTCCCTATGTTTCAACCTTCATATTAAGGTCACTATCTGGAGTACAGATATATATATATATATATACACAAAGCAAGATATATTACCAGTACCGTCAACAGGGTGTAACATATAGGTAGGCTGCCTAACTGCAGGGCTTAATAAGGGCGCTTGTTCAGCCATATTGCAGTAGGCACCATCACTATGCTAACAATTACTGTGAGCGTAAAGAAGTTTTTCCAAGCCTAAACTAATTAAAAATTATTTGCGAACAGCAATGACCCAAGAAAGATTGGTTGGTCTAGCAAATATATCGATAGAGGCAGACATAGATTATAATTTAAATTTGTAAGAGCTTATACACAGTTTTATTGTGTGATATCCCCATAGAGCAAACATTCATTATTATTATTATTATTATTATTATTATTATTATTATTATTATTATTATCCAGGCCTCCATAGAATCAAAAGACTCATCGTGGGAGGTCCTTTTTTAGGAAACAAAAATGTTCAATTGTATTTAAACGGTATTGATGCGAACACAGATTGATAAGATAACAACTATTTATTAACTAAAAAGCTAATATTTCGCTGGTATTATATCCAGCATCTTCAGAGCACACAAACAAAGTTTTTTGCAAATGTGAGACAACCACAATCCGGTGTAACAGTGGGAATAGTCTAAGTAATTGCAGCATGCAACACAAGACTAAAGACCTAATAAGACGCCATCTAAGTTAAAAAAAAAAAATGAAAAAAAAAAAAAATAGTCCAAAGTTTTGAATCTTTGAAAGTTTTGAAATATAGTAGTCCAAAGTTTTAAATAAAATGAAATAAAATAATTATTAATTTGGCCTTAGGATGACTATCATCCAAATCTTTGGTAGATTTATACAGCCATACTTGTTAAGGTTTGAGATATGTTATAAGGCTTCTGTCGATATCAGGAACAACCTCTCTGACTCGCAGAAGCTTCTGTGCAGTACGTTTGTTTTTTTCCAATTGATCCTGTGTGCCGGGATATCCAAAGCATGGTCTGCCACACCCGACTTGCCATAGCATAAGTGCTGGATATATTTTTTGTGTTCACTGAGGCGGATGTCCACAGTTCTTCCTGTCTGTCCATAGTAGGCTCGATGACACGGACAGGGCACTTCATAGACTGCTGGATGTGATAAAGGAGGGAATCTGTCCTTAGGTGAACGGATGAGAATTGCCAATTTCACATAAGGTTTAAATACGGTGCGTAGTTGGTGTTTGTAAAGCACCCTAGATATCTTTTCAGATGTGTCTTTAATGTATGGGATGGTGATAATTTTGTTGTAGTCTTCTGTGGTAAATAGTGGGGGAAGGATTTCTGGGTAGCATTTAGTATTTTATCTATCTTATGGAGATTATAGCCATTGGTTAGGAAGGTGTGACGCAGTTGAGAAAATTCAGCAGTGAGAGTAATGTCATTGGAACAGATTGCTCTAGCTCCAGGAGTGCGCCAGTAGTGTCTGGTGCCTGTGTGCAAAACTTTAGTTGGCGCCCCTATACCCAGTAGCATGCCAGTTGCGTCTGGCACCTGCATGCAAAACTTAGTTGGCGCCCCTATACCCCCACTCCAATAAAAATTCACTTTAAAAAACGTTTTTTTTAAGCATTTCCTCCTCTTTGGCACCTTTACTATCCTGATGCCTGTGTGTGTCGCACACATTGCACATATGGCTGGCACGCCCCTGTCTAGCTCTATGGGTTAGTGTTTTTAAGATACCATATTGATGAGAGGGGTGATGGTGTGAATATTTGTGTAAATATCTCCTTTTATGTGTGGGTCTTCTATAAACTGAAAATGATAAGGAACCTTCTGGAAGACGTGTAATCAGTGTGTCCAGGAAGGGCTGGCAGACATTGGCTTCTAGTTCCATAGTAAAGTGGATTTCAGGGTGCTGGCTATTTAATCCCATCTAATTGCACCAAAAATGGATTCAATGTGTATGAGCCATGTGACCAAATAGTAAACATATCATCAACATAGCTTATCCAGAGACTAAGTTTGAAAGTGGCTGTGTTGATAGTTAGCTTTTCCAGATGTTCTGTGTAGAAGTTGGCTAAGGGGGGATCCCATAGCTGTCCCATCTAATTGTTTGTATATTTTCCCTTTCCATGTAAAATAACCTGCCTGTACTGTGAATTTAAATAACTGAAATATATCAGGGGGAAATTGTGAATTTAGTAAGTTAACTGTTTCAGTCAATGGTACATTTGTGAATAATGAGGTGATATCAAACTCACCATCAGTTCTGAACTGTAAGGTGTGGTTTTCTAAAATATTTTTTAGGTGGGTAGAATTATTAACAAAAGAGGGAGAATTGTTTGTGAAAGTGGCTAGTAGTATGGCTAAAGTGTTTAGTTAGTTTATACTATCCACAATAGGGCATAAAGGTGTGCCTTGTTTGTGAATTTTTGGAGCTCCATATATATTCCGGGTGTCTTACCATGAAAGGGTTTGAGATATTGTTTCTGGAAAAATTCCCATGCTACTCCTCTTAAACACTATTATTAATTATTATGGCTATAATAGTCTGTTTTTGTTTATGAGTGTCCCTTATATTAAATACATTGGCTATTTTTACTCAAAAAAAATTATATATTTTAGGACATTATGGGTGAGTATTGAAGGCAATTAAAGCAGAATAAAAGAGGATGAAAAAATTTGTACATGCATTGTTTTGATAGTAGGAAGTCTTCAAATTCCATGTTTCTGCTGAAGGTCGTTTTATAACAAACGGGAAGAAAGCATGGGGGTGCACAGGAAGAATAAATTGGAAACTGGGGGTTTATTTTAATAATATAGATATATAAATATATATCTATATTATTGTGTTCAAGGGTGCATTTTTGGGGGGAGGGGGGAAAAGGAATGGTTTACTTATGGGAAAACTGGGGAAGAGGAGAACGTTAACAGGGTGTAATCCGTTTCAGTCGAGTGACCATCATCAGAGCCTTTTTGGAATGAGTGTAGGGCTATATTACGACTGCAAGTTGAATCTGCCAAAAAAGGGCATTTGTTGCTGCTAAATGGCCAGAGGCATGGTCTGATTTGTAAGTTGTGGATCGTCCAACATTTGGAAATTAGGTAGGGTCGGTAGACGTTGATAGAGTTTTCATCGCATTTTATGGCAATTGTTTCGTTATCTTGTTTGTCTATGATTATGGCCTTGTCGATTTGTGGGATATGTTTCAGTTCCGGGGCATGAGCTGCAATTTCTGTCTTCCCTGTACTCTATTTTTCTTTTTGATGTTGCGATGTTTTTTTGTGTTTAAATGTTCCAGAATGGGGATGTTGCACTCCTGAAAGTCTAGTCCATAAAGACCTAATGGTAGAGCCAGTGTAGGTGATGTCAGTCTTTTTGATAAGGAAATCTGTAGACTACATTGTGGTGTTCGAATATTTCTTTGCGTGTGAGAGATTTAGTGGGTTTTAGGAGAGTTGCTAATTTTTGGTTCATGGTGAATACTAGCTTGTAGTTTGAAAATGTATTTGTAGGCTTTGTATGTGTTTTGGATATATGGCAATTTGATGACCATGCGTGTCAGGAAGTCTGTTTTGGTTGTATTGTTGTTATGACAGGCTTTTACCATACTGTTCGCTTAATTTATTAGATCTGTAGGATAGTTACGTTTAAAAACCTGTGTAAAATACTTTAATTCCATGTTAAGATAATTACTGTTGGTAGATAATTCGTAAGCATCGGTAAATTGTGATAGGATGACAGATTATTTAACGGAATATGGGTGGTATGAATTGAAATGGAGGTAGTTTCCGATATGTGTGGGTTTGTGGAATATCTTCATAGCTATTTTGTTGTTGGTTCTGATTAATGTCAGGTTTAAGAAATTGATGGATTTGTTCTGTTTCCATGGTGAATTTGAGTCTGTTGCTATAATCATTGAGGGATGCTTATAAAGTGGTGATGTGCGAGGGTTTACCAATGCTTAGAATATCGTCTACGTATTTGCCATAAAAGGTGATGCCGGTGGGAAGGGAAGGGTGGAATAGGAGTGATTCTATGTGTGCCAGGAATAATTCTGCTAGGTGTGCACTGATGTTTTCATCCATTGGGAGACCAAAAATTTGAATATATATGGAGTTGTTGAACTTAAAGAAGTTGGTAGATATTGTGAGTTTGATCAAGTTAATAATGTAATTTGGTGTAAATTTTGTGTGTGTGTGTGTGTGTGTGTAGGGTGTGGTCCTCTGTGAGTAGCGTGTGTACGATGTCTAATGTTCTGGGGACATCCACGTTAGCGTATAATGAAGTTGCATCTAGTAAGGTGAGAATGTCATCTCGGGATGAAGTAATGTTAGTTATTTTCTAGTATAGGTCGCCTGTATTTTTAATCATACAGTTAGACTGTTGTAATTTTTTGATAAGTTTGGCAACAAATTTTGATAAAGGAGCTGTGGTGCTGTTCTTGTAGGAGACTATAGATCGTATAGGATTACTGCCTTTGTAGGTTTTGATGTTCCGAACATATAGGGGGTGCGTGTAGTGCGGGGGTTGTGTGTCTCATTGTGGTTTTGTCTATTTTGTTTTGACTTTTTAAGGTGTGTAGGGTGCTGTTGATTTGTTTTATGAGGTCGGCAGTGGGATCTTTACGGATTTTTTTGGTAGGTGTGTTGGTCGTTTAAGACGGCCGTTATTTTGTTATGGTAATTGTTGATGATGACTAGTGTCTCCTTTGTCAACTTTTGTGATCATGATATCTGGGTTCTTTATTAAGTAAAATAGCTTTTTGCAAGTTGGGAGTAATGTTGGGTTTCACTATTATTTTGCTATTTATAATGTTGTTTATTTTTGGAATACAGTATCTCTGTTTGTGTAATTTTCAAGTTTTGCTTGGACCTCGATAATGATGTCTTTTTTCGGTACATATTTAGGGGATATAGCGAAGTTAAATCCTTTGTTTTAGGATGGTGATTTCGTCGGGTGTGAGCATGTGGTGTGACAGATTAATGATGGCAGATTAATGTGACAAATTAATAATAAATTACCTAATTTCCGAATGTTGGACGATCCACAACTTACAAACCAGGCCACGCCTCCGGCCATTTAGCAACAACAAATGCCCTTTCTTCGCAGATTCAAATTGCAGTCATAATATAGCCCTACACTCATTCCGAAAAAGCTCTGATGATGGTCACTCGACTGAAATGGATTGCACCCTGTTAACGTTCTTCTCTACCCCAGTTTTCCAATAAGTAAACCCATCCCTTCCCTCCCTCCCCCTAAAAATGCATCCTTAAACACAATAATATATATATATATATATATATAAATATTATTAAAATAAACCCTGGGTTTCCAATTTATTATTACCACGTCAACCCCCCCCCCCCCACACACACACACTTTCTTCCCCTTGTTATAAAACGACCTTCAGCAGAAACATGGAATTTGAAGATTTCTAGGATCAAAACAACATATACAAATTTTTTCATCCTCTTTTATTCTGCTATAATTGCCTTCAATACTCATCCATAATGCCCTAAAATATATGTATATAATTTTTTTTGAGTAAAAATAGCCAACGTATTTAATATAAGGGACACTCTTACACAAAAACAGGCTACAATAGCCGTAATAATTAATAAAAGGTTTGAGTTTGTTGACTGTTTCTTTTGGCCAGGAAGTGACTTTCTTCAATAACTTGCACACCTTATTCTTTCGTGAGTTGGTGGGATCTTGATCTAGAATTAGATATGTTTACCGGTCTTGGAGAAGTGCATGCATTTTGCTTTCATATTCTGCTGTATCCATTACTACAGTTGTGTTTCCTTTGTCTGATTTGGGATTTGATATTTTGAACCCGGAGATATGAGACATTCTGGATAGAATCTCTGAATCTACAGCCAAGAATGATTTCACTAAAGTTAAAAACCATCACCAGAAGAAATCTGAAATCCTCCAGCAACACAGTGCTACGAAGCGGCCGCAATTACATCAAGATGCCGTCGTTGTGAACTTATCATTGGTAACCCTAACTAAAGAAGTCATGAGTATATTAAGTCGGGGACACAATTTTGCCATTACTCCTAAAGAAGTTCCATAAACCAAAATAATGGCTCCAGCAATAGCATTAGGTTACACATAGCCAATATCCTATCCATTCTAAACCTCCCCAAAATAATATCTCACATAAAGAAATAATGGCTCTAAAAGAGCTACGCAACTATAACCACATTACAATAACCAAATTAGGCAAAGGAAATGCAACTGTAGTAATGGATACAACAGAATATGAAAACAAAATGCATGCACTTCTCCAAGACCGGTCAACATATCTAATTATAGATCGAGATCCCACCAACTCACAAAAGAATAAGGTGTGCAAGTTATTGAACAAAATCACTTCCTGGCCAAAAGAAACAGTCAACAAACTTAAACCCTTTCACGGTAAGACACACAGAATATATGGAGCTCCAAAAATTCACAAACAAGGTACACCTTTCTGCCCAATTGTAGATAGTATAAACAGTCCTACATATAACCAAGCTAAACATTTAGCCAAACTACTAGCCACTTTCACAAACAATTCTCCCTCTTCTGTTAATAATTCTACCCGCCTAAAAAGTATTTTAGAAAACCACACCTTAAATTGTTCAGAACTAATTGTGAGTTTTGATATCACCTCATTATTCACAAATGTACCATTGACTGAAACATTTAACTTACTAAATTCACAATTTCCCCCTGATATATTTCAGTTATTTAAATTCACAGTACAGGCAGGTTATTTTACATGGAAAGGGAAAATATACAAACAATTAGATGGGACAGCTATGAGATATCCCCTTTCTCCCCCCTTAGCCAACTTCTACGTAGAACATCTGGAAAAGCTAGCTATCAACACAGCCACTCTCAAACCTAGTCTCTGGATAAGCTATGTTGTTAATGTGTTTGCTATTTGGCCACATGGCCCAGACACATTGAATACATTTTAGTGCCTCTAAATAGCCCGCACCCTAAAATCCACTTTACAATGGAACTAGAAGCCAATGACTGCCTTTCCTTCCTAGAAGTTTCCTTATCATTATCGGTTTATAGAAAACCATATATATCCCACACATACAGGGAGATATTTACACAAACAATCACACCATTACCCCTCTCAACAATATGGTATCTTAAAAACTAGGGCCGGCGGAAGCAGGCATGCAGAGCATACGGTGCATGTGGGCGGCGCTACGATGGTAGTGCCGCCGCCAGGGAACGGTTCGTACGTTAATTTTTAAGAAACAAAATTTTTATCATAAAAACAAAAAATTCTTAGAATGATAAATATTAAAATAAATAAGGCTGGATACACCGAAAAAAAATTTAAAAAAAAATGTATATTGCCGCTCTTTGATCAGCTGGCTGTTTACAATTTGCAGCTAGAGTAGGCTAAATGCTTGCCTGCATCTATCTAAAGTGAAACGATGAACGGTTTTTACATGCAGAAACAAATTTTCATGCAAAAAATTTATTGCTAGTTAACCAGTCATATGGTACGCATCTCAGTAGGCTACTGACAGTGGCACAGTGTCGACTATTATTTCGTCTCTGTGTCATGTTGTGTAATAATATCTTGTGGGTATAAAATAGAAATGGTATCAAAATTTTAAGAAAAAGTTATTCGGTGCACAAAATCATAAGCATCATGCTGCGAAAGAAGCAGATATTAAGAAACAAACTGGAGCTCTTAATAAATTTGTTAAAATATTCTGATGCAGATTGTAACCAACTCGATACATCAGAAATCAGAGTTGTAGAACCGTGCACATTATCCAGTTTTCATGAAGGTACTATTACAACTATTGAACAAGATTTAAGTGAAAATTAGTTAGGATTTTGTCAACTACAACAAGATTTAGTTGTAGTTGACCACGAAACTAACACATTGCTAGTCTCTGTAAATTGAGATGATTTAGGTGAATGGGAAAATATTGATGAAAAATTACGAGCTGTTTTAATTGAAATGGGACCTGTTCAAAAGAAAAATATAATATATCCCAGAGATACATATGGTCGTAAATTTGGTGACACGTATTATAATAGAAAAATTGAAAACGGGAGCACATGCTAAGAACATGGCTCATTTATTCCAAAACTTTAAATTCTGTTTTTTGCTTTTGTTGCAAACTTGTCGCACCTACTAAATCAACTGAATCACCTACTGAGTCTTGTAGAAGGTTATGACGATTGGAGAAATGTAAGTACAATTTTACATAGACATGAGACTAGTTTAACTCACATGAAAAATTTCTTTAAATGGAAGGAACTTGATAAAAATTTAAAAAAACAAAACTACTATTGATTTCCAGACTCAAAGCACGTATGAAATTGAAAAGAAACACTGGACGAGTGTTTTAGAATAAACCCAGTGAGTAAAATGCTTCAAGACAAAAATATGAACATTGCACTTGCTTTAGAAGCTATCGAAAGCTTAAAAATATTCTTACAAGAGTATCGATCAGATACAAATTTTAAAGAAGTTCTAAAAACGGCAAAAGAACTGAGTGAAGAGGTGGATGGAGAACAAGAATTTAAAATTGGTAAGGAAGTTCGACGATGAAAGAAGACACAACAATTTGACTATGAACATCATGACGAAACGCCACAAGATAAATTTAGAGTGAATGTGTTTTATACACTTATAGACGTTGCAATGTTAGAACGTTTTGAACAACTAAAAACATATTATGATAATTTCAATTTCTTGTATAGATTACTACAAATTAATAATGAAGATTTATGAAAAAATTGTGACGATTTAGAGAATCTTTTGAAGGACTGCGACAATAAAGACGTAAATGCAATAGAACTATATGACGAGTTATGTGCTTTCCGGGATATTTTTCGGAAGGATAATTTAAATATTCAAAAACCCTATTGATATTCTTAATTTTATTGTGTCCAATAATTTATCTTTCCCTAACTTTTCAATTGCTTTAAGAATACTATTAACCTTACCTGTTAGTGTAGCGAGTGGTGAACGTTCCTTTTCCAAGTTGAAATTGATTAAAACCTACTTAAGAACAAGTATTATTATTGTTCCGGGAAACTCCAAGGAGTCGACAGACTCATCGAGGGAGGCCCTAACATCATGTCAAGAATAACTATTCAACATTCACACAGTATCTATCATACCTTGCCTTGAACTCATTCACGGTTGTAGCACCCACAACAGACTCTGGAAGCTTATTCCACTCATTTACCACTCTCCAAGTAAAGAACCTAGCTCTAACACCCTTGTCAACCACGCTCTTGCCCAGCTTCCATGCATGGCCCCTAGTCCTCCCACCACCAGTCATATTTTCAAAAATATCTTCTGGATCAATCTTATAAAAACCCTTCAGTAATTTGAATGTCTCAATCATATCACCCCTCCTTCGCCTATCGTCCAATTTCTGCAACCCACAAATCTTCAACCTATTCTCATAAGGTTCATTCCACAGACCTGCTATCATCTTGGTCACTCGTCTCTGGACCCTTTTCACTTCCTCCCCATCACGAAGAAACCCTGGTGCCCATAACTGAGCACAGAAATTTTAATAAAAAAAATTTTAAGTATATTTATGTAATTTAATTTATTTTCTGTTATTCTGTAAAGATGTCATTTTTTGAATACTTATATTAAATGTTCTAAGTATGTCACAAAAAAAACTCGTTAGTTTGGCGTTAATAGGTATTGAAAATGATATATATGCAGAATTAAACGTTAAGACCATTATTTCCAATTTAGTGAATATGAAATCAAAAACCTTGAAATTTTAATAAAAAAAATTTTAAGTATATTTATGTAATTTAATTTATTTTCTGTTATGCTGTAAAGATGTCATTTTTTGAATACTTATATTAAATGTTCTAATTATTTCTGAATTGTTTTCTTATTTTCTCATCTATTTTGAGTTTCTTTTATTTTTATAAAAGATAGTTCCACTTATAAAAATTATTAAAAAATTTTTACAAGTTACTAAGAATTTAGTAACTTGTAAAATGCAAGAATTTTTTAAACTTTAGTTCAAATAAATTTTAACTTTAATTAAAATTCATTTTAATTTTGTTACCAATTCGGGTCGGTGAGAAGGTTATAATCCCTGTATCATTATATTCAATGATTAAAGTGAAATGGCTTTATCAAAATTTGCTTTAACTTTTGAGAATATTTTGAATATTCTGGTTTTTAACGATTATCCTTCCTAGCCAACACCCCTGGTTCATTATATTTAGCGAACCGACGTGTGGCTGTTCCATCAAAATTTATTTAAGAAATTTCAAATAATTTAAATTTGTATTATCATAAAAGAACCACACTCTCTTGAATCGTTACAGGGGTTCTTAGATAGAAATTGCATGCGGGTGCCAAAGACCCTAGTGCCAGGTCTGTTAAAAACACTAACCCATAGATGCTAGAGCAATTTGTTCCAAATACATTGCTCTCACTGCTGAACTTTCTCACCTGCGTCACACCTTCCTAACCAATGGCTATAATCCCCATAAGATAAATAAAATACTAAATGCTACCCAGAAATCCCTCCCCCACTATCTACCACAGAAGACTACAACAAAATTATCACCATCCTATAGATTAAAGGCACATCTGAAAAGATATCTAGGGTGCTTAACAAACTCCAACTACACACCGTACTAAAATCTTATGTGAAATTGGCAACTCTCATCCGCTCACCTAAGGACAGATTCACTCCTTTATCACATCCAGGGGTCTATGAAGTGTCCTGTTCATGTCATCGAGCCTACTGCGAACAGACAGGAAGAACTGTGGACATCTGCCTCAGTGAGCACAAAAATTATATATTCGGCACTTTCGCTATGGGAAATCGGGTCTGGCAGACTATGCTTTGGATATCCTGGCACACAGGATCAATTGGAAAAAACAAACGTACTGCACAGAAGCTTCTACAAATCAGAGAGGTTGTTCCTGAAATCAACAGAAGCCTTAAAACGTAATTCAAATCTTAACAAGTATAGCTGTATAAATCTACCAAAGATTTTGGAGACAGTCATCCTAAGACCAAATTAATACTTTTAAATTTTTTAAAATTTTTATTTTATTTGTTTCAAAACTTTGGACTGCTATTTTTCAAAACTTTCAACGATTCAAAACTTTGGTCTATTTTTTTTTTTTAACTTAGATGGCACCTTATTAGGACTTTAGTCTTGTGTTGCATGCTGCAATTACTTATACTAATCCCATTGTTACACCGGATTGTGGCTGTTTCGCATTTGCAACTAACTTTGTTTGTGTGCTCTGAAGATGCTGGATATAATACCAGCGAGATATTATCTTGTAAGTTAATAAATAGTAATTTTCTTATCAATCTGTGTTCGCATCAATACCATTTAAATACAATTCAACATGTGTGACGAACACATAAACCTATCTGCATGGTTAGGAAACACAAAGTTTATTATATCATAACACCAGGTTTCAACATCAAAAGTTACACAAGTTCCAACATAAAGATATTCACAAATTCTCTTGGAGAGAAGATGCAAGAAATTAGACAGGTCTCATTGACCATGTCTTTTGACTCCATGGAGGCCTGAATAATGATAATGATAATAATAATGTTACCGTAGATAGCAATGTTTTCCCCACTGGTTCAGGAAACAACAGTATACAGAGGATTTGAAATTGGAAGTAATCACCATTTGATTTTGAGCTGGATAAACTGAATTTCATATAAAAAGCAGAGTATGTAAGAAAGTTTTAAAATGAATTAAAGTTAAGCAGTTTTCAGAGGTGAACTGAAGACTAAACTACACAACATTATTTTAAAAAAAGAGAAACAATTTGAAAACATGACCCAAAAATTCGAGATTCAGTGGCAAACCATGAAGATTTATTTAATGTTATTATGTATTCTCTTGTAATAAAAACAAAATAACAATTGGAGATTTCTTATATATTTGTCTTATAATCTATCAGTGGCGATATTTAATTGTTTGCCTCAGGGTGCGATCTAATCTGGCAATGGATCTGTATATTGTATTTCTATGCTAAAGTGACAATGATTTGATCAACCATTATTTTCCTGGCCCTCAGGCCATTATTCTACTGGCCTGACCTCTACTGAAAAAAAAATTACATCGAAGCTATATTCTATTTATAACATCATCAGAGAACAAATTCACATAGATACTTTTAATACAGCAAAAGTGTTGGCCTAATTCATAATTTAATATGAGTGTTAAATTAGACAGAAATCCTAGATTACTTACAATCCTAATAATTACAGTCCTCTTAGACCAAAAGGTTATTTGGGGTGAATATGTTCCATTCATATTCTTGGGATTTTTAGACCACGATTATGTTAAGATTAAGGTGGTTGATAAGAATTTCACAGGCCTCCTTAAATTTATGCTCATACCACATTTTGGTATGATGTAGACGACAGGTGTCATTCCAGTTATTTCTATTTAGAGCATTCAGGGCAAGATCAGAAAGGCTGGATTTACCATAGTTAATAAATTTAATGTACTGTTTAAGTTTCTTTTTCTTTTGGATAGGAACTGTGTATATGCAAATTACTGGTGCAATAAATGTGGTATACTACAGGGTGGGCCAGCAGAGAAAGTGGATCCTTGGATGATTGAAGAAGTTCTTTAACTTCGCAGGTGGTTTAAAGGTGGCATTAGAGTTGCATTTCTCTTTATTTTATCTGATATCCCTTTAATATATTGAATGGGTACAGTTTTATAGTAATGCTAAAACAGGACGCACAATTTTTATCCGGATAAAGGAACATAAACAACACATTAAATTTAATAAATTTAATGTGTTGTTTTATGTTCCTTTTATTCCTAAATTAATAAATAAATTAAGGTAAATCTGGCCTTTCTGATCATGCCCTGAATACTCTAAAGAATTGACTGGAAAGGTGCCTCTTGTTTGCATCATACCACGACATAGTATGAGCATAAATTTAAAGAGACCTGTGAAATTCTTATCAGCCACCCTAATCTTAACAGTAATGATGGTCTAAAAATTCCAAGAATATGGATGGCACATATTCTACACATATAACCTTTTGGTCTAAGAGTAAATTATAATTAGTGTTGTAAGTAATCTAGGATTTTAACTCTAATATAACAACACGCATGTTAAATTATGGATTAGGTCACCACTTTTACTGTATTAAAACTATCTGTGAATTTCTTCACTAATGATGTTATATAAATAGCAAATAGCTTTGATGTAGTTTTTTCCACTAAAGGCCAGGCCAGTTGAATAATGGTTAATCAAAACATTGTTACTTCGGTAAACTATTTGAAATGTAATATAGATTTACTTTGTATATGTGCGTGTACTCCAGATGATGACCTTAATAATATTATTATTATTATTATTATTTGAGGGAGGACACATACTATACAACTCCCCATCTCCACAACTCAATCCACCAACTACAGCGAACTGCAACTACACCAACATAATCATCTACACCAACGCCATCTACTGCCCACCATCACCACTAGTATTTTCATAGACAATCACAAACATCAATGCCCAATGCAGGATTTGAATCCACAGACTTTTCGCTGGAGAGCAGATACGCTAACCACTCGGCCAACCAGGCCGGCAATATTATTATTATTTGACATCTCCAGGAGTCCAAAGCCTCATCGAGGGAGAGCACCTACTTTACAACTCTCCACCTCCAACACTCAACCTCATCATCTACACCAATAACATCTGCTGTCCACCACCACCACTAGTATTTTTACAAACAATTTTCACAAAGAGCATGCCATTGGTGGGATTGAAGGTATAAACATCATGAAATTAAAGTAATTATTCCTAACATGGTTTTTAGTCTCATTAATTTTAGTGAAATGAATGCTGATCACCATGAAACACTAAAGGAGAGGATCAAGACATTTATTTTTCTTATTTATAAATGCTCCCTCTTCATTCCATATCCTTCTGCTTCATTCAAGTGCTTCTGTAATGCAATTGGAAGAACAACAGTACATTGCACCCTTCGATTGTAAAAGACAAGTTCAATTCTCATCCTGATGAGAAGAATCTTTATATGGTTTTTTTCAATTGTAGGTGAGTTAGGTGATCTCAGGGAGTTAACAGCATTTTTCTCCCAGAAGCTCGGTTTTTCATCATCCATACAGACAAATTGGCCTCGAGTAAACATGCAAATTTCATCCAAAAAATGCTAGTGGTGGTGGTAATGGTGGGCAGTAGATGGCATTCGTGTAGATTATGGTAGTGGTAGTTTGCAGTATTTGGTGGATTAGATTATAAAGAGGGATAGTTGTAGAGTAGGTGTGCTCCTTTGATAAGTCTTTGGATGTCTTGTAGGCGACATGTAATAATAATTTCAGTTTTTACTGTAATAATGAAAATCATCCATAATAATCATCATTCCCATGTTCAGTAAAGCAAGTTATTTATACATTTCTTCATTAGTACCCTCCACACTGCCTGGTCTATAGTAGCATTCAGCAAAAGATCTTTTTCTCTCCACCTTCACCTCAAACCACACCAACTCAAATCCTTTGCCACTATTTACATTTCGCATCTCTACTCTACTCTATGCATGTGGAATGGGGGACGACATCAGGTACTGAGTCCAGTGGGTTCTGGAGAAGATAATGATAGGTATAGAAGAAGTGACATTTTTATGCTTTATACTAATGCCAGGAGTATCCGGAATAAAGGAGATGAATTGGTGGCACTGATAGCATCAGCCTGGCCAAAGTTTAAGGGGATCTCTGAGCTGTGGTTGACAGAAGATGATATAACAGGAATAGAAGTAGCAGGGTACAACATTTTTCAGCAGGATAGGAAGGAAAAACGCAGTGGTGGAGTATAACAAATTTAGTTCAATCCTTTATCCAAGTGTGAGCAAACAAAGTTTGCGCCTGAAAATATCTTCAGGACTGAATATGATGTTGTACTACCCTATCGGAGTAAGGCTAGCTTGGTCCACCTTTGCTACGAGTTGCCCGGTGTTGTACTGCCTTCCTGGGGTAAGGCAGTACAACATCATATTCAGTCCAGAAGATATTTTCAGGTGCAAACTTTGTTTGCTCACACTTAGATAAAGGATTAAACTAAATTTATTATAGTGTAACCAAGTGAAAAATAAACTTGCAACATCTTTCTCTAAATCCAGAGTAATTGAATAAAAAAGGTGGCACACCTTTTGGCAACTCCTATAGGTAAAGATGACCTCACTATTGCTTCTGTCTGGTATCTCCACCTCTGGGCCTGGCTCCCACTGAAGAGACCTCAATAAAGGTTGAAACTAGCCTGGGTAGTGGCCAATCCATTAATGCATAACATTATACATATCTGCAAGGAGTTGAGTTTTGCATTATGGGAGATACTGGGATAGGAGTGTTGTTAACTTGGTCCATCTTTGCTACGAGTTGCAAAGGTGTTGTACTGCCTTACCCCGGTAGGGTAGTAGAACACCTACCTTACCCCGGTAAAGTAGTACAACACCATATTCAGTCCTGAAGATATTTTCAGGCGCAAACTTTGTTTGCTCACACTTAGATAAAGGATTAAACTAAATTTATTATAGTCTAACCAAGTGAAAAATAAACTTGTAGTGTTGGAGTACTGCTTATGATAAGTGATGACTTACATTCTATAAGAGTACAGGCTTTGAAGGCAGTGACACTAATGTTTTGAAAGCATATGGTGTAAGGTGGTGGACAAGAGAAGATATTTTGTGGAGTTTTGCTACAAACCAAGGAGCACAGATGGTGGGGAGCAAGAGATGTTTAGGCAGTTGAGCATGGCAAGTGCAAGAAGATTGATTGTTTTGGGAAACAATCAATCAAACAAAACAAAAATGCATGTTGTAATAAGGGAATGGAATTTTTAGAATTCTTGAGGGAAAAATATCTTAGGCAACATGTAATAGAGGGAAGAAGAGATACAAAAGTTTTGGATTTAGTGACCATGTTGTTTGACTTGGAAGATGAATAGACATGCAGGTATATCAAAGAAAAGGGAACGTATGTGGAATTATAAGGCAGGTGATTATAATAGTCTTAGATGTCAACTAGAGGCAGTTCCATGGAGGGTGGAATTGGAAGGGCGAGATATCATTAGTGCTTGAGAAATTGTGAAGGAATATTTGTTAGCAGGAATAGTAAGATTAATTCCCCGCATGAAAAAGAGAACACAATTTGGTGTAAAGTGGATGACAAACAATATCAAACAGGAACTGCAGGTGAAAAAAAGAGATTATGGAAGAGATATAAGGAGAGGGTTGGAGAGCAGATGCATGAGGAATATAAGATTCAGGCCAGGAGAGTGACTATTACGGTAAGGAAGACAAAACAAGAATATGAGAAGAGATTGGCATTCAGAGCCAAAAAAAATCCTAGGGAATTTTTTAGCTATGTGGCCAGTAGGGGAAGAAATGATTGTGAAAGAATGACATCGTGGTATAACAATGGGTAAAGAGTGACTAATGCAAAGGACATAGTGGAGTTGTTCAGTGAACAATTATTGAATTATTTCATCCTAGAGAAATAGGTTTTAATAATAGAGGGACTGGGCAGGTTCGAGGTTTAGAAGTGCAAGAGGAGAGTGTGTTCCAAATCCTGAGTACTCTGGATGTCAGTAAAGCTGGGGGAACTGGATGGTATTTCACCACTGGTTTTGAGAGAATTTTCTAAAGAACTGAGAATTGACCTGGGTTTTTGATGAAAGTCCGACTACAGGAAAGGTACCCACGGAATGGAAGGAAGGTAGTGCCATTGGATAAGGGGGAGGTAGCAGACTGGAAGTGCCTAATTATAGGCCAGTTTGTGTGTCATCAATAGTTGTGAAGGTCTTGGAGAAATTAGTGAGGCACTATATACAGAGCAGCTGATGAGGGAAAGGAATATGCCACTTTTTTTGATTTTGCAAAGGCATTTGATAAGGTGCCACATGATATGCTGATATTTAAGTTACATCACATGGATTTAGATGTTGGGTTAGTCAATCAGGATTGGCAGTCTGATAGGTATCAGTGATTTGAGTATGGTAGGGCAATATCAAAGAGGCAGAAGGTTAAAAGTGGGGTTCCACTGGACTCAGTATAGGGACCTGTATTGTTTAACCTTTATATCAATGACATTGTCAATGGATTGTAAGGCGATATTCAGTTGTTTGCAGATGATGTGAAGCTTGGCTAGGTTATTAGTAATAGTGCAGATGTGGCAACCCTTCAAGGGGATTTGAATAAACTGGAAAGATAGGCAAATGAATGGGAGATTTGTTTAATGCAGCAAAATGAAGTTTGGGATACATCAATAAGAGGCTGCATACTCATTTGGAGGAGCTGTACTGGAGGAAGCAGGAAGACAAGAGATCTGGGGGTGATAATTGATGAAAAACTGAAATTCAGGGTGCAAATTGCAAAGGTGGTGAAGGTAACCCAGAGGATTGCTTGCTGCAATACTGAGAAGGACGCTGACATTCAGAGATGAAAGAGTTATCATTCTATTGTATAAGACTCTGATTAGACCACACTCAGACTGTTGTTCTCAAATTGGTCCTCAGGATTTGAAGGGGATAAATTAACTGTGGAATGGGTACAGAGATTAATAACAAAGATGTGTCAGGACTCTACAATGTTAGTTATGAGAATTGGCTGAGGGAATGTGGACTGCAGAGTTTAGTGATAGAAGAAGAAGAGGTGATACAATCAAGACTTTTAAACTGTTGAGAGGTGGTTACAGGGTTGACACTGGGGAGTCTTCAACTTGGTGGAACAGTACGAAGGAGTGATGACAAGGGGCCATACCTGGAAGTTATGAAAGGAAACTGTGAGCAAGAGAGTGAGGAGTAGTTTCTTTGCATGGAGGGTGGTTGAACCGTGTGAGAGTGAGAACGGTCAATGAGTTTAAGGAATGTTATGATAGACTTTGTGTTTGCTAGGAAGGACCTTCCACGATGAGTCTCTTGACTGCATGGAGACCTAAAGAATAATAATAATAATAAAATAATTTTTACCTACAAAAAGAAGGTATGGCCATGGACTTTCCACCATACTTCCCCAATTGCTAACTTTTATATGGAAGCTTTTGAGCAAAATACTCTATATTCCTTTACTCTAAAACCTACAGTTTGGCTTAGATATGTTAATGATATTTTTGTTATGTGGCCACACAGCCACCAAAACGTTAAACACATTCCTTAACCAAATGAAGAAACAAAATGAGCACATACAATTCACTATTGAAATTGAAAATCAGAATTCTCTTTCTTTTCTGGATACACTGATCACACCTCTTCCCTCAGCCAGTCTATCCTGCACTGTTTACCAGAAGCCTACATGTACTGGCCAATATATACATGCTAACTCGTATCATCACCCTACGTAAAAACTTGGAATCATTAACCCTCAAAACACAGAGCTATAACAATTTGCTCTAATGAACAAACTCTTAAACAAGAATTACTAATTAATAGCAATACATTTATAAATAATCACTATAGAAAATACTATTAATAAAGTTCTTCATAAAACTTCATCAAAAAATAATATAGGTTAGAGTAAAATCACAAGCCTGTATAGCTCAGTGCATGTGGCATTTGCACACAGTTCTTGACTGCACAAAGCGCGAGACTTGGTTTTGTATCTAGTCAGTGACTAGAGAGGAAATTTTTCTAAACCTTTCTTCAACCGGTTCCTGAGTTAGTTGATCTCTGGCATGTGCAAGCCAGTTTTTTTTCCTGGAAACTCAAGGTTTTCGTCCCATAAACCCAAGAAATAGACTGTAGAACCCACACTATTTCAGACATTAAATATATTGTGTTAGGGACCATGAGATGGCTGCACTTGTTGAGCTGCCTCTTCACTGTGTGCCGCTTAATTAGTGATAGCCTTGGACCAGCTATCTCTGGTTGGGAATGAGGTGAAATAAGAAAAAGGTGTTAACTGATTTTTTTCCTTTTTTTTTTTTTTACAGTAAAACGTTAGTTATCCCATACATTAAAGGGTTATCAGAAAAAATTAATAGAATTCTACACGATTATCTCAATGCCACTTTTAAACCACCTATAAAATTAAAAAATATATTCAACTCCTTTAAGGATCCTCTCCCAACATTGGCTCACTGTGGCTTTTATTGTATCTATTGCACATGTAACCTACCTTATATTGGGGAATCTGGATGTACAATCCCTATCTGTAAAAAAGAACATAAACGTCACATTAAAGTTAATAATTTTGGTGAAGCAGGCCTCTCAGATCATGCTGTTCGCATCCTACATCAAATTGATTAGAAAAGTATTTGTTCTTCACATCATACAAAAACCTGGTATGAATGGAAACTTAAAGAAGCCTGTGAAATTTTGATTAACTGCCCTAATCTTGACAATAATAGTGGCATAAAAATCCCAAGAATTTGGATGGCACACATTCAGCCCACTTAGTCCTTTGAGTTTTCCAGCAAACCGTGAGTTTTGGACTAGAAGCAATGTTTCAACTTTTATTGGCCACCATCCATGGGGGTTTTTTTAATTTATTATTATTACTTGACACCTCCAGGTAGTCCAAAGACTCATCGTGGGAGGGCACCTACTCTACAGCTCTGTCTCCACCACTCAATCCACCAACTGCAATGAACTGCAATTACACCAATGTCATATACCACCCACTGCCATCACCACCACTAATATTTTCACAGTCAATCACGAACATCCATTCCAACAGCGGGATTTGAATCTCTCTGCAAACCAAGCCAGCCTACATGTATACGGCTATATATGTATACTTATGTAACTTTTTCTGTGTGAACTTGTTGCTGTGTAGCTTAATTTTGTAACCTAATAGGTAATAATAATAACAGGACTCTAGCTTTGATGTAGTAAGGTTGTTGTTTTTTCCCACAGAGGTCAAGCAGTAGTTTTAACTTCTTCTTCTTCTTGGCTTCCCGTATTATGCAATTGTTTGCGTGTAATATTTTCAAGGGTTTAAAAAGTCTTCTGCCCATCTTCTCCTGGGTCTTCCTCTTGATTAGTGTCCCTGTGGTTTATATTTCCAAGCAATGTTTGGTCATCTCTCCTCATTCATTCTTTGTGTGTTTTTTCCAGTTCTTTCCATAGTTTATGATGTCTTCTGTTATATAAATTATGGATAACTGTTTTCCTCATTTCTTATCTTATCTATTGCTGTTCTTTTATAGCCTGCAAGTGGTCTTAGGAACTTCATTTCTAGAGCTGCCACTTGTCTTTTATCTTGTTCTCCCCAAGTCCATGTTTCAATGCTATATTTCAGAATTGGTCTAGCTATTATTTTTTTTTATAGTTTTATTTGGGTTACATCTGTTTACTGAAGTGTCTATTCAAAGTTCAAATGACTACTAGGAATTTTTGCTTTATATATGCAGTGTCGATTTCTCCATTGGGGCTTATGTAATTTCCTAGATATTTAAATTTGTTCACTTGTTCTGTTACTTTGTTGTGGATGACTAGTTTACATCTTTTAATTTCTTTATCTTGAAATGCTATTGATTTCGTTTTATTTCTTAAGATTTTCATGTCATACTGTTCTATTGTTTTGTTCAATATGTGTAGATTTTTCTGTAATTGGTCTTCATTTTCAGCAAAAATAACTTTGTCATCATACAAAAGGCTGATTAATTCTTCATTTCCTATTTTAATTTTTGAAAAGTATTGGTGATAAGCCACTTCCTTGGATGAGACCTCTATAGGTTTTAATTTTTTCAGTTGTTTTATTATTCATTTTAATTTTTATATAGCTTTCTTTCATTACATTTGCTATTGGTTTTTGGTTTGAGGTGGAACTTTCAATTCATACAGTATATTGATTAATTTTGTTATGTTGATTTCATCATATGCTTTCTCATAATCCAAGAAGGCCATATATGTTGGCAGGTTAAATTCTGTTCTTTCTTCTATAATTTATTTGAGTGTAAATGTGGGATCTGTGCAGGATCTTCCTTTCCTAAAGTCGCATTGTTCTTCTCCAATAATATCCTCGCCCAATGGTGTTAATTTCATTTTAATTATGCCTAGATATATTTTATAGCATGCATTTAATAAGGATATTCCTCTGTAGTTTCCGGAATCCTTTCTGTTTCCTTTTTTGAATATGTATGACTATTGCTGTCTTCCATTCTTGAAGGATTTTCCTTGTTCCCATATTCTGTTTAGAAATTTAATTAATTGTAATTGAAACGGTTTAGAGCTGTATTTGTATAGTTCTGAATTTATTCCATCTTCTCCTGTAGCTTTTCTATTTTTTAGATTTTTCCAATATTTTCTTTAGATCATTTAGCTGTATTGGTTCTTCATTTGTTTTCTTGACTTATTACTTGTTTTATTTCAATTTGATTATTATTGTTTAGAAGCTGGGTGTAGTGATTGGTCCATTCTTTTGTGGACGGGCCTTCTAATTGTAGATTATCCTTTGTTTCTTGAGTAATTTTTTAATGAT
Source organism: Typopeltis vanoorti (assembly GCF_054136105.1). Taxonomy (NCBI): domain Eukaryota; kingdom Metazoa; phylum Arthropoda; class Arachnida; order Uropygi; family Thelyphonidae; genus Typopeltis; species Typopeltis vanoorti. The sequence continues at coordinate 37,865,463 of NC_143574.1, forward strand.
TTTATAGTTCTTTATTGAGGCCCATATGTCGTGCTCTAATCTAGATACAAATTTTTCCCAGTCTTGTCTTCTGATTTTCCCAGTTTCTCTTCTTTCTATTGCTATGATTCTTTTATATTCTATTTCATTTCTTATGGTTCTGTTGTTTAACCATTTAAGGTAGATTTCTTTTTTTCTTTCTTATTAAAGATTCTATTTCTGGATTCCAGGTTCTGAGTCCTTTCCTTTTTCTTCACAGTTTTGTTCCTATGACATCATATGCTGCCTGTTGTACTATTTGTTTAATGTTTTGCCATTTGTTTTCTATATTTGTATCTTCATTTATTTTCTTTGTATGACTTTATCTTAAATTGTTCCTGCTTTTGTGTTCTTGTATTGTTTCCATTTCTCTGGTTTGGGATCTTAACAGTACTGATTAATAAATGGTGGTCTGAGTCAATATTGCATCCTCTGTATACTCTTCAATTTCTTACCAACTTTTTAGTTTTTCATCCACTATTATATAGTCAATGATGCTTTTATGTCCTCTGGCAGTGGCACACTCAGGATTTAATCTTGGAGGGGGCTGAGCGCTCAGGATTTAACCTTTGGGGGGGGGGGGGGGCCGAGTTGAGTAGACGTTTTGCGAATACACACTACACATTGCATATGACCTATAACTGAGCATCTGCAGTTATCGCTAATTCATCAGTAGCACACAACATAAATAAAAAAAAATGAATTTTAATTAGGAAAAGATTTTTGGAAATTTTTCTAGTGTTTTTTCCTTTTCTTTGGGGGGTGCCCGGGCCCCTTGGCACCCCCTCTGGGTGTGCCACTGTCCTCTGGCTTCCCATGTATATCTTTATGTTTAAAGAAGCTGTTGGTGATTTTCAAACTATTATAGGCTACAAATTCCCTGAGTTCTGTTCCATTGTTATTTATAGTGTTTTCTCCTTGATTACCTATTAAATCTTTAAATGTATTTGATTTAATTCTAGGTGAAATGCATCACCTGCAATGATTAAGTAGTCTTGTTTATTTTTGTTCTGAATTACGTTTTGGAGGTTTTTATAGACTTCTTCTGTTTCAGACTGTTTTTCCTTCTTCAGGAGCATATATTCCTATGATGTAATAAATTTCTTAATTAATTTAAGTCTAGCCATTATTATTTTTTCAGAGATCCAGTTATATGATTCAATTTTGTCTTTCCATTTATCGCTGATCATGCTGGCTATACCTGAAGTTGCTCGTTTTTCGTTGGATATCAGATACTCCACTGTATATTAAACTGTAGTTCTGAAGTTCTGTGCAATCTTTTGATTTTTTCTTTGTTTCTGAAATTACTGCTATTTCTATTTTCATTTCTGTTAGAGCTTTTTGTATTTCTTTGATCATGTGATTGATGCCTCTAATGTTTATCTTATGTTTACTGTTCCAATCCGTATTCAGTTCATAGTCCTTTTTTCCACTTCCGTTTCGTTATCAGTTTGGGCTGTCCGGTTTTTATTCCCTTTAAATTTCCGAGTAAAAGAATTTGTCAGCTGGGCTGGTTACCAACCATCAGCAGCCTACTCTGGTGATGGGGCTGTCATCTTAGGGCCTCCAGATATGCCCACATTGGTCTGGGACTGCTTATTTGGGTATTTGCAGCCAACCACCATTTCTGATGGCCATTCCCCTATCCGCCACCTAGGGACCCGCTTGATCACAGTAGCTCTGCTCCAAGGTAGTTTTAATGGCTGAATAAATCAATGTTATTTTAGCACACCATGTAGACTGTATGCTTGATGACCTAAATGTGAAGGTCAAAATGTCGAGTGATTATTTTGGTTTATATTAAACTGAAGTTTTACTCTAACATGGTAGTTGCTTCCATAATTTTGAAGATGTAATAGTACAAAATGTTGGCACAATAGGTGAAACATATTTCAACATAGAGTCTGACCACAGACTTCTCAGAGCAATTATAAGAATAATTGCTCTGAGTGCATAGAAGAGACTGAATGGGCTATTAAGAGCTGCAACATAAATGATGACTATAGTGAAATTATTAATAAATTCAACTAGTACAAGTAAAAATCAGAAATTCCTGTGAAACAAAAGAAAAGAGAGTGATTCTCACCTCAAACCATAGAACTACTGTAAAAGATAAAAGACCTAAAGAAATCTAAGAGAAGTAACATTGGAAAAACCAGCCTTAAAAAAAATAGAGAGAGGCTTAAATTTGAAACAGTCAGTTCCATCTGCTCTACAGGATTAAAATGAAAAAAAAAAAAAAAAAAAAAAAAAAAAATTGATACTAATAGAAAAAAGACAGAAGGTGTGCAGAATTTCTACAATGACCTTTATTCAAGTAAATGGCAAGTTTCAGAACCTATCATTCGAAAACCAAGCAATATATCAGATGTACTTCCAGAAGAAATAGAACACACCCGTAATAAAATGAATAAAGCTAAACTTCAGGACTTGATCATGTTAAGGCTGAAGAAATCCAACGAAGTGGATGAACCATATTCAAAGCCTTGGCTATCTGATTCACATGGTACTTGAAAGAAGGAAAGATTCCAGAGGAATGGAACATCTCAAAAATCATACTTCTCAAAAAAGGGAATAAGGAAGACATCTCACATATATAAAATCATGAACACAGTAATACTAAATAGAATCCAAAACACTCTTGAAGACAATTTCCAGTAGAGAGCAGGCAGGATTCAGAAGAGACTTCTCCACAATAGATCATGTCCAGGCCATTTTGCAGTTAACAGAAAAATGCAGAGAATACCGAATATCTCTATGTTTCCTCTTTTGATATTAAGAAAACATTTGATACCACACAACACAGTAATCCATGCCTTATTGCAAATAAATGTAGACCCTACTCACATCAAAATGATAAAAGAAATTAACAAAAATCAGACAGCACAAATAACTGTATTTGATCAACCTATAAAGGCGATGTGATCGACCAAATCTATTTACCAACACTTTAGAATATATTCTGAGAAAAATAGCCCTAAACAGAGAAACAAATCCTAATGTTTGCTGATGATCTACTACTAATATCTCAAAATTCAAAAATACCTAAAGAAATGGAAGAGAAAAAATATACACAAACAGCATCAACATGGGCTACGAAATGAATCTAGAAAAAAAAAAAAAAAATGGATTAAAAAACACCCACATAAGCGACATCCACCTATGTATTAATAATATTGCTATAGAACAGGTTGACTCTAAGAATTACTTAGGACAAACAATAAAAAGTAATAACGATTTATCTGAAGAACTAGTATAAAGAAAGAAAGAAAGTTGCATGTACTTCAACAGAATAAAAGACACACTCATCAATCAAATCTTGACATCTTTGTGAAGGCAAAACTATTTAATAGTGATATTCTTCCATCACGCACATACGGATTAGAAACATGGAACACAACAATGGAACTAAGAGAGAGAGAGAGATCTGGTGTAAAATATGTAACTGCAGTGTAGGAAAACAAGATGAGATGGCAGGCCATATAGCTAGACTCATGGATATATAGAATACTTAATTGACAACCAAGAATAAAGCAAAAACCAGGAAAACCACCCACAAGATGGGAAGACCCATTAGTGAAATATATGGTTATAACATGGAAGAGAAAGAGGCTCAAGATCAAGATTGTTGGAGGCATCTTTGTGACCTCATGACTGCTCTCATGGAGAAATCCATTAATAAAACACAAGTCTGTCAAGTTAATCTAGGTAATTAGGAGCAGCATGACTTTTTTTTTTCAGAATAAAGTGATTTTTAATCGGTGAATAGTCCGTTTTTTCCTCCCCATTTTTCTACATTTTTGAATGCTAAATTGTTTCTCTGAATAAGAGTATACTTTAGTGGTTGATTTTTGGAAGTTAGTTGCTGTCGCGATATAATATATTTTGGTTACCATCAGAATCGAATGCATAACAGTGGAAGACAAAACGAAGCTAAGTTTTCATTACTGTATTTAGTTACATTTCATTTTATTTAGTGTACTTAAATGTTTTGTTTTGCTTGTAATTGTTTGTACTTTTTTTCTTATTTATTTAATGGAATTTATTAATTGAATAATTAACGATTACGATATTGGGCAGTGAGGAATGACGGCGGATTCAGCTGAAGTCGCAAGTGGCGTATCGCCGAGTCCTCTGCCATTTAAAAACTCTATTATAAGCAATATCATAAGGGAATTTGTGGCAGTATCCATCTTGGAAATTTAATATGTAGCTTGTGAAAGAGGGCGGAGAATGTATGTGCCCAAAATGCAGGCAGTAGGAGGAAATAAGTACATTAGAAATATCAATATCTGACCTTGTTGCTCCAGGAACGTGGAATGAATGTAGGAAGACAAGTAGTGTGATAGGAGAGAATGAAAAAAAATATATATATGAATGAGAAAATAATAGTTGATAGTGTAGAAGGCGTGAGTGACTGTGAAAGTTTTAGGAGATGGTTTTGTTTGAGAGAGTGAATTTAGATTAAGAGTGACTGACCTGTAGAAGGAGTTAGATGAGCTGAAAGAGGAGGTGGAATGTCTTGTGAATGAGAGCAGAAGTATGAAAGATAAGATTAGGGAGAATGGAAGAGATAAATGCAAGGCAAATCAGAGTAGGGGAGAGAAAGAATTTTGGGAGTGTTAGAAGAGGAGAAAAGGAAACAGTAGAAGAGAGGGAATGAGTGAGAGGTATGGGAATGCTAGCAGAAGAGAGGATGGAAACAGTAGGAGAGACAGAATGAGAGAGGGATATGGGAAGTGCTAGAAAAGGAGAGAATGGAAACAGTAGGAGAGAGAGGTATGGGAATGCTATAAGAGAGAATAGAAGTAGAGGAGAGGGAATGAGAGAGACATATGGGAATGAAAGGAGAGGAGAGAATGGAAACAATAGGAGAGATGGAATGGTAAGAGGTATAATGAAAGGGGGACTCAATGATCCGTGGTGTTCAAGATAGGATGCGAAAGGAGCGTTTGCCAGGGGGAACAATAGAAAGGGTGGCTATGGCAATTAAGAGAGGTGAAAGAGTGGATGAGATGATTGTGATGGTAGGAACAAATGACTTGAATGGTAATGTAAGTTGGGCAGTGAGAGATATGAGAATTTTGCTTGAGGCAGTATGGAAGAAGATAGAGAGAAGAAAAATAGTGTGCGTGTTGCCTAGGTATCATAATGATGAGCTGTGTAGAAGACAAGTAATATTGAATGACATAATATCTAGAATGTGTGACAAGAGAGGACTGGTATATGTGGATGCTTGCAGTGCATTTGAGGAAAGAGAGGATTGTATGCGAGAGACCGCTTACATTTGAGTGAGGAAGGACGTAGGCATCTGGACAGATTGCTGTTCTGAACGAGTCAGTGTGTCCCAGGGAGGATGATAGCAGGGATGGCCTCTTGTGGGAATGGATACTTGGGAGAAGGGAGACGACATCGGGTAACACTGAGCCCAGTGCAGTCTAGAGGGGATAATGCTGGGTATAGAAATAATGGCATTTATATGCTTTATACTAATGATAGGAGTATCCGGAATAAGGGAGAGGAATTGGTGGTGCAGATAGCATCAGCCTGGCCAAAAATTATTGGGATCACTGAGAAGTGGTTGACAGAAGAGGATATAATAACAGGAATAGAAGTCACTGGGTACAGCATTTTTCAGCAGGATAGGAGGGGGAAAGCATGATGGTGGGGTACTGCTTATAATATGTGACAACCTATGTCCTCTAAGAGTGGAGGCTTTGGAAGGAAGTGAGACAAATGATTTTGAGAGCGCGTGGTGTGAGGTAGAGGTAAGTAAGACAGGATATTTAGTGGGGTGTTGCTACAGACCCAGGAGCACTGAGGATGGGGACCAGGAGATGTTTAGACACTTAAGTTTTGTTTTGGGAGATTTTAACTATAGCAGTATAAATTGGAGAGAGGAAGATGCATGTAGCAATAGGGGAATGGAATTTCTAGAATTCTTGAGGGACAAATGTCTTAGGCAACGTGTAACAGAGGGAACAAGAGGTTCAAGAGTTTTGGATTTGGTTATAGCATCAGAAGAGTTCATAACTGAGATGACATCTCTCCCACCAGTTGGAGAGAGTGACCATATGGTTTTGACTTGGAAAATGAATACACATGCAGGAGTATCAAAGAGACGGGAACTTATGTGGAATTATAATGCAGGTGATTATAAATAGTCTTAGACGTCAACTCCAGAAAGTTTCATGGAGGGAGGAATTGGAAGGCTGGGATATCATTAGTGCGTGGGAAATTGTGAAAGAATATTTGTTAGCAGCAATGGTAAGTTGTATACCAAGAAGAGGACACAATTTGGAGTAAAGTGGATGAAAAACAATATTAAACAGGAATTGCATGCGAAAAAGAGCCTATGGAAGAGATATAAAGAGAACAGGTGAAGAGAAGATGCATGAAGAATATAGGACACAGGCCAGAAGAGTGACTAGTGTGGTAAGGAAAGCAAAACTGGAATATTTGAGAAGATTGGCCCTAAGATCCAAAGAAAATCCTAGGGAATTTTTTAGCTATGTGGCCAATAGGAGGAGAAATGACTGTGGAAGATTGATATTGTGGGATAAAAAATGGGAATAGAGTGACTGATGCAGAGGACATAGTGGAATTGTTCAATGAACACTTTATTGGAGTATTTCATCCTAGAGGAGTCAGTTTTAATGCTAGAGGGATAGGGCTGGTTCGAGGTTTAGAGGTACAGGAGGAGAGTGTGTTTCAGATACTGAGTACTCTGGATGTCAGTAAAGCTGTGGGACTGGATGGTATTTCACCTCGAGTTTCGAGAGAATGTGCTCGTATTTAACCATGCATTTTGAGGGAATGTGCTAGGGAACTGACAGTGCCTTTAACCTGGCTTTTCATTGAAAGGCTGTCTTCAGCAAAGGTGACCAGGGAATGGAAGGAAGGTAAGATGGTGCCATTGCATAAGGGTGGTAACAGACTGGAAGTGTCTAATTATAGGCCAGTCTGTGTGTCATCAGTAGTTGTTAAGATCTTGGAAAAAGTAGTGAGGGCCGGTACACAGCATTGGGCAGATGAGAGTAATGTTATCTGTGAGAGTCAACATGGATTTGCGAAAGGGTGCTGTTATTATAGCAATATGCTAGTCTATTATAATAAAGTTACAAGAACATTAGAAGAGGGAAAGGCATACACTGCAATTTTCTTACACTTAGCAAAGGCATTTCACAGAGTGCCACATGATAAGCTGATATTTAAGTTGCAGCACTAGGGTCTGGATGTCAGATTGGTCAACTGAATTCAGGATTGGCTGTCTGATAAGTATCAGAGAGTTGTGTATGGTGGAGCAGTTTCAAGGAGGCAGAGGGTTACAAGTGGGGTACCACAGGGCTCAGTACTAGGACCTATATTGTTTAACCTTTATATCAATGAAATTGCCAGTGAATTGCAAGGGGATATTCAGATGTTTGCAGATGATGCGAAGCTGGGAAGGATTATTAGTAATAGTGCAGATATGGTACCCCTGCAAGAGGATTTGAATAATCGAGATAGATGGGCAAATGAATGGAGGTATCAGTTTAATGCAGCAAAATGTAAGGTCTTGAGGTTTGGGAAACATCGATGGGGGCTGCATACTCTATGGGAGGAGTTATACTGGAGGAAGTAGGGGAGCAAGAAATCTGTGGTTGATGATTGATAGAAACCTGAAATTTAGGGGAAATATTGCAAAGGTGGTGAAGGTAACACAGAGGATTGCTGCAATTATGAGAAGGACACTGACCTGCAGAGATGAAAGGGTTGTCATTCAATTGTATAAGTCTCTGATCAGACCACACTTAGACTATTGTTCTCAGATTTGGTCTCCCGAATTTGAAGGGGATAAATTAACTGTGGAAAGGGTACAAAGACGGATGACAAAGATGGCTTTAGGACTGTACAATTTTGGTTATGAGGATCGGCTGAGGGAATGTAGACTTTGGTGGATAGAAGGAGGAGAGGTGATATGATTGAGACTTTTAAACTGTTGAGAGATGGTTACTGGGTTGACACTGGGGAGTTCTTTCGCTTGGTTGAACAGTGGGAAGGAATGATGACAAGAGACCATCCCTGGAAGTTACAAAAGGAAACTGTGAGAAAGAGGGTGAGGAGTGGTTTCTTTGCATGGTGGGTGGTTGAACCGTGGAATACATTGTGTGATGGAGTGGTGAGAGCGAGAACGGTCAATGAGTTTAAAGAGTGGTATGATAGACTTTGTGTTTCTTAGGAGGGGACCTCCCCTCGATGAGTCTTGACAGACTTTATGTTCTTAGGAAGGACCTTCCACGACAAGTCTTTTGACTCCATGGAGGCCTGAATAATAATAATAATAATAATAATCAGAATATTATCTGAATTCTGGATATTATAATAATGAAAAAATTAACGTTACCAGTTTATGATCACTTTAGTCAAGGCAAAAAAAGGTAAATTTCTATATTTTTCATCTTTTAAATAATTTTGAAAATTTTATGCTGTGGAAAGTTTATGTTTCTAATGTGGACAATTCAGACTATTCTACAAATACATGTCCATAAGGAGATGTGTTTTGCATTATGGGATACTAAGGCAAGTGAGTTGCCCAGTCCTGAAATTACTTCAGGTGCAAACTTTGCTTACACTTGGATAAAGGATTAAACCTAAAGTATAATTTATTGGGATCTTTAATTTATAAAAACACTTGAAGTCAGTTTGAAAGGCATTCAAGATTTTCAATATCATTAAGGATTTCACAAATGTTAATTTTACAAATAAGTTTCTACTTGTAAAGTTGAAATGTGCCATATAAACTGTGTGAAAACATGCCTGCCTGATGTGGAAGTGACATAGCTTGGTCGGGCAATATCTACACGTGCAGAAATAGCCCAATGTGAACATGTAAAAGAATGAGCAAGTTGGTAACAGATGGGAGTATTGTACATCACATTCTTCCCTTAAGAAACATCATTAAAGCATAGAAATTAGAAGCTCATTATACCTAAATTTTATAGATTATTATTATTGTTATTAATATTATCACTGGACCTCCAGTGTCCCAAGACACATCATGGGCGACCCAAACTATCAACACAATTATTATTATTATTCCTGACACCTCCAAGGAGTCTGAAGACTCATCGCTGGGAGGACACCTACAACTGTCTCAGGAGATGAATGATGGAGACTATGAATCGTCTCCATCAATGCCATCTACTGCCCATTTCCACCACCACCACCACAACTGGTATTCGATGTCTGTAAATTGTGTGTGTTCTGAAGGGCCGATTTGTCTGTATGCGGGATGAAAAAACCCGAGTTTCCGGGAGAAAAGCCCTGCTACCTCCGTATGAGATCGGCTAACTCACCTTCGATTGAAAATCATCCAGATAAAGATTCCTCCCGTCGTGACGAGAACCGAACTTAGGCCTATTCCAATCGAAGGGCACAATGTATCGTCGTTCTTCCAATTGCGCTACGGAGGCACTTAATATCAATCTTATTCTCCTTAAAACCATTAACATACAAAGGACTCACAGTTGACTCAGGCAACCCGTTCCATTCATTCACTACTTTTCAAGTGTAATTGAAATAATCTGATCCTCACATCCTTGTTAACATCACTCTTACCCAACTTTTAAGCTTTTTCTGCCAGCCCCAGCCAAGTGTGGAAACATTTTCCCTGCATCAATGTTATAAAATCCTTTAAGTAACGTAAACATTTCTATCACATTCACCATTTTTTGCCTATTAACCAACTTTTGCAATCCACAAACTCTCAATCCATTCTCATTAGGGAGTAATTCCACAGATCATAGTTATGAAGCCCAGGTGACACCAGACTTGAGAACAGTAATCCAAGTGCGGTCATATCAAAGCTTAATCTTTTATCTCTTAACTTTATCTCATATATCTTAACTCTCTTATTTCTGCTTATTAGTGTACTCTTCAATAACCAAGAAATCCAGTGAACTATCCTGGCGACTTTATCAATATGCCCTCTAAATTTCAGCTCTCTATCTACTACCCTCAGATCTATGGCTTCACCAATTTCCTGGACTACAGTTCATTCAATGTAGTACACAGTTTGTAATCATTGTATCCCAAAATGCATGACTTATTTTTTCCACATTAAATTGACATCCGCTATGCTTTGTGCATACAGTCAGCCTATTTGAATCATCTCACAAGCTCTCTACATCACTTTGATTAATTATTATCCAATCCAACTTTGCATCTTCACCAAACAACTGAATAGCTCCCTACAGATTATTTCCAATATCATTTATGTAGAAATTAAACAGCAGTGGGCCCAGCAAAGGGCCATGTAGTACACAACTTCTCCTGGATTCTGCTCCTTTATATACTGCTAGCTGCAAGTTCCCTTGCACATTCTTCAAAACGGAAAACTAATATCTCATCCAATCCCACAGATGTATTTGCATTCTGATTCTGCAATATACCACGTACCTCCAATTCTTCAACTCTGTTCTCACATCAGAATCTGTCGTAGCAATATCTTCACTTGGATGGTATATCCTTGCAAAATTATTACTCAGTATGTCAACAATTTCTTTTGCCTCCATAACCTCTCTACCGTCTGGGCTGATGAAAGTTATCATTTCATAGTCATTCTTCCTCCTATGACACATAATAAAAGAACTCTTTTGAATTTCCTTTTGCATGTTCAGCTAATCTGTTCTCCTAATCTGATTTTGACTTATTTAGCTTCTTTACCATGCTGGTCACCTTTCTTGCCTGATTCCTTGTACTGCTGATGAATTAGCTGGTCATATTTGTCTTTCTTTGTTTGCAACTCATGCTTGATGATACTACTCACCGATCTAACTCCAACCCAATTTACTCTCCTGACCTTACATATACAATGTGATATTGCTTCCTCCAGATACCCCTTGTCCATCCCACATGCACTTGTGAACATCCTTTCCCTTGCAGATCTTTATGCCATGGTGCTGCTTCAAGTACCATGGCATAAAAATCTAGGTGTATCATAATCACCTGCCTAGTAGTTACACATATACCCTTCTTAACTGGAATTTCAATGTTTTGTAACCACCCAAGTCAAGACCACATGATATCTTTCTCCAACCTAGAGGCAATATAATCACATTAGTTATGGACAGGACTTCTTATCCTATAACATGATCCAACACTCTTGGTCCCTTAATTCCCTCCATCACATTCTGCTTCAAGTAATTATCTTTCAGTAGGTGTATAAATTCCATTTCCTTTCTGCCATGTAATCTTTCATCCTTCCAATCTATGTCTCCAAAGATTAAGTTCCCTATGATTACCCGACTTGCTGCATTATACTAATCTGCTGCTGCATGCCATCCACATCATCCCTGGCACCCCATGGCCTATAGCAGTAACCCATTTTATATTTTCTCGTATTAGTCTCAATCTCACACCAGATAGACTCCAAAGAACTACCACCTGCCTGACTAACTCCTACTCTTGTTGGCTGCAATTTATCTGCTATCATCAGCAATATTCCTGTCTTGTCAACTCCGTCTTCCCTGAAAATACTAAGTTGATTACTTTCAATCCCTATAACTACATCATCTGCTGTTAGCCAAGTCTCATTAATGGCTATAATGTTTGGCAATGTTGCACTAACCAATTCTAAAACTCCTCCCTCTTATTACTGATATTTCTGGCATTAGTATATAGAAACTACTGCATCCCTTTAGACCCTCAACCACATTTACTTACTGAGGTGACTACCCTATTCAATATTCTTGTGTTAGAGACTAGACTATGAACTTGGTCATTCTCTCAGTCATTTGACTCATGGATGCCTTTACACACACACACACATGCACGCACAGTCTGCATCCATTCTACTTGCTTTAGTTTTCCTCACTTTGCACTTAGAAACTGTCAGTGATAAAGCTCTCTCTCTCTCTGTCTAGACACCTAACTCTGTATCCATTTAACTGCAGTCCATCAGCATTGTATAAATCTTTTCATCCATTAAACTCAAACCACAGGTCCAGAAACTCTGCATCATTCCTTCTACACAACCTGTGTATTCATTGATTAGCTATCATCACCCTCTTTCTCATTTCGTCTGTATCATAGAATGGCAGGAGACTTACAAGCTTCACCCTGCCCTTCTCTTTTGTTTCTTCCAATAATTCTTTCACATCTTCCCTCATGCAATACTTCTTACTTCTCAGGTCATTGTTTCCAGCCAAAATAATCACTTTTTCACCATCCCTTTCTCCATTTGGAGAGCATTACTAATGTTATTTATTTTTTCACCAGGGAAACAAGATTTTGTAGCATTTTTATGAAGTACACCCATTATCACAGAATAACCATAAAATATTATCTACTTAACGCTCTTTCTCTCATTTATTCTTTCAACTTTCTTTTTGAACTTTGAATTTCATGCTTTTTTGCTGTTCTCATTTCGACTAATCTCTTGCTGATTCTGCAGATTTTCAATCTCGCACTTTGTCCTGTGAAGGACTACATATAAGTGAGCTCTTTCTTTGTTCAGATCTTCTAGTTTATCCTGAATTTCTGCCACAGCAATTTTCGTATATGCTATCTTACCACTGCTTTCAATCACCTCATTTATATTCTATTTCCTATTTGTTTCATCCATCGTTTAAACCTGGAACTCTATTCACTCCAATACTTTCAGTTTCACAGCTTTTAGTACTAACTTCTGGCAACATGCACATTTCTGGCTAGTAAAACATCTAATTGCAATGTCATGTAATTATCCTCTGTCATAAAATGACAGAGGATAATTACATGACAAAACATCATTGGCATTTTCCTTTTGTCATGTAATTATCCTCCTCTGTCATTAATCCCTTAATAGTAGATAGAGCCATTAACAGATTAAATGAAATGGAATGACCTTTACCACACTTGACTTAAAATATACTGGTTACTTGGAATTTCATTCACTGTCTTTCAATATTTGAACTTTTTCCTGCAAAATTTATTTACTGTGTATGTTTTCAAAGATAAAAATGAATGTCACATGTGTGAAAATAAATAATCAATCATAAAATGACCACAGATCAGCCTTTGCAATGAATTTATTTAGTAGTAGTAAATTTGCTGTCTTTTATTCTTCAAATAATCAGTGCAATGGAACAAGACAATTCATGTTCTCTCATTTTAATAACACTATTGCAGAAATTATTTTGTGCAATTCTGAAATACTTGCACTGAAATAATTATGTTAATTTATAATATTTTTCAAATAACATTTATTCAAATAAATATGAATCTTGTATTCTTTCCTTGCAAAATACCATTATACGTATTGTCATGCTTCAAATAAGCTTTTCTGTTTTTATGAACAAAAAATGATGCTAAATTGCATTACTCACATTCCAATTGTGAGACTATTTTTAATATCAAAAATCTCTATCCAATGATATTTCAGAGGAACTCATAAAAGTATTCCAATACCTTCACCACAATCCAGATATACAGACTGGCCTATAATTTAAAGCTACAGCCTTATCTGACAATTTTAACCACCTTCCACTCCCTTGGAACCTGTGCTGATACAAGACTTTTTATTAAACAGGCATGCCAATGCCAATGTCAGTTCCATGGAACATTCTCCTTAAGATGTGTGATGATATGTCATCAATTCCTATCACCTTATTGACATCAAGTTTGTTTATTTTCTCAAATACCTCCTGGTCATTCATAAAAGATGAAGTATACCCATTATATATCTGCACTTAAGTGCCTCATGATTCCACCCTGATCAGGATGAAACACCCTTATCAATTGATCCGAACACCTCAACAATCTTTTCTGCAGCAGTTACCATTCTACCATTTTTCTCCACTAACACCATCTTATTTCTATATGCCCCATGTATAAAAAACTCGCTAGAATTTTTCTTTGCCTGATTTGATAATTTCTTCTCAATACTGCACTTTTGTTTTCCTTATTAATGGAGTCACTCTCCTGGTAGTTCTTTATGCTTTCATGTAACTGATTAGTACCATTATCTTGTACTACCTCCAAAGTACCTTCTTCTTCCAGATTTCATGCTTAAGCTCCACATTCATCCATCCTACACCTATCATATTCAGCCTTTTGGCCTTGGGAATAGATTCACACATTGATGCCGTTATGTATTTCTTTATTATTATTATTACGTGACACCTCCAGGGAGTCTAAAGACTCATTGAGGGAGAGTACCTACTTTACAACGCTCTGTCTCCACAATTCAATCCACCAACTACAACGAACTGCAATTCCCTTCATCATCTACACCATAGGTTCCCAAAGTGGGCAGTACTGCCCCCAGTGGGTGCTAAAGCCTTCTAGGGAGGCTATAGTGGGATCAGAAGCATTTGGGGGAGTTCAGGCAGTCTAGGGGTCAGTGGCTCTTTATAGAAGGAATTAATAATATATATTTAAAAATTAATTATTTGCGTGATTTTGGAATTAGATAATCAATTAAAATTTAAATATTGCATTTTGATTCATCTTATGCCCATCTTACACGATCAATTTTTTATCAATTTTCTATTTCAATTATTTAATCATTTGAAAATTTACCATGTCAGATAGAAATAGATGTCAATGAGAAAATAGAACATGTATATATGTGTCTATAATAGGTTATGTTTACAGTAGCAAATATATTTGTTATATTTCATTTCAAAATATATATAACCATTTTTCTAATTGATTTGTACAAAAATAAACCCAATTTTATATAATTTAATATTACCAGTATTACCAGTAAAAATAATAATGGCAAGAAAGAAATAAAATCATAAATTTTAGTTAGCCTAGTTAGTACTAACTTATATTACTAACTAGAGGGAAAAAACAAAGCAAATATTATTCGAAACTTATTATACTGTTTTCTGTGGTTATGTTTTGTAGGTTTGTTGTTTATATCTTGTGTAAGTATTTTATTTATTAATTATTATTTATAATTATTCGGACAATGTCGTGGTAGGATGAACAAAATGCGCTTGCGTGCAAAATAAAAAATTGAACGTGTCATACAGGATATTTTAACTTCTATTTTTTATATACTTAAGAAATTTATTCATTTTTTGCTATTGTAAAACTTGATCATGCCATACAGGCTTTAGTCTATCCATGCAGCAGACAAGTCTTAACTAGTAGTATGTCGGTCAACTATTATGTAGGTAATTCACTCAATTGAGCATGTTTTGACAGGAATATGGGTGCTTGCAGTGACTTCTTCAAAGCATGAGTACGATGGTATCGCAAACAAGTCAATGCATGCAAGTCGATTTGGGCTAGATTTCAAATCTATAAATATCAGTGGTTTAGGAATAAGTTTCATCATTTTTTGTGTGCTTTGCCAACAATCACCAGTCAAAAGTGTGACAGATAAGTGGAGTCATACAAAGTGTAAATTAAATCTTTTATTTTGTGAATATTTTTGGAAATTTTATTACTTCATTATGTCTGAATATAAGAAGAAATGTTGACAGTACAGTATTGAGTATTTGAAATATGGTTTTATTCAGTCTCCTATGAACCAATTATAACCCATGTGCTTGATTTGCCAAAAAGTATTTCCAAATGAAGCCTTCTAGGCTACAAGAGCATTTGACTAAAATGCATGCTGACAAAAAGGATAAAGATTTGTCCTATTTTCAAGTACTAGAAGAAAAATATTTTAAATGTCTAAGTATATCAAAACTTTTTACGTCATCCACTAAACAAGATAATGATGGATTACAAGCTTCTTATAATATTTCATTATTAATCGCAAAAGCGGGAAAACCACACAATTGGTGAGGAATTAATCTTTCTGGCAGTAAAAGAAGTAATAAACACTGGGCTTTATAAGCCAGCGTCAGATATCATCAGGAAAATTCCTTTGAGCAATAATTCAGTGCAAAGAAGAATCGATGAAATGGCTGAAGATGTTGAAAAATCATTGTGCGATTATTTGAAGACATGCCAATTTTCCATTCAACTCGATGAATCAACTCTCCCAACTAACGAACCACTACTCTTATCATACGTACGATTCATAAAAGAAGAAAAAGTTTGTCAAGAATTATTATTTGCTAAAAACTTGGAAGTGGTACAAAGGTGGAATCTATGTTTAATATCATGAATAAGTTTTTTCAAGAGAAAGACATTGCTATTCGTAATATTTTGTCTGCTGCTATTGATTGGGCTCCAGCAATGACATGGCGCCACAAGGGTTTCATAGCGCATTTGAAACAAGTAGTACCAAATGTACTCCTATACATTGTGTTCTTCATCGTCAACATTTGGTTGCGAAAAATTTAAGTGAACGCCTGCACACGTCGCTCCATTACGTTATTAGAGTAGTCAACAAGATTAGAAGCAATTCATTGAGTGACAGATTGTTTAGCTAACTTTGTAGTGAAAACGATGAAGATTTCAATTGTTTGCTGCTTCACACAGAAGTTCGCTGGCTTTCAAAAGGTATTTGTCTGAATCGATTTTACAATTTCTTTGATTTAGTACCAGAGTTCCTAGAAAACAGAGACGACGGATTGTGGGTCAACCTGATCACATCCAAAAATGACATCGCTTATTTGACAGACCTCTATAAAATATTTAATGAAGTCAATCTACAACTACAAGGTGATGAATTGAATTGAATTAAAACAAAAAACGCTATTGCCGCTTTTGTGGGGAAACTTCTTCTGTTCAAGCGGAATATGGGCCGAGGGGAACATAGCCACTTTTCAAATTTATCAGCAATGTCTCTCAAAAAGGAAGATTTACTTATATACTGCCAACACTTGGAGGTTCTCCATGCTGATTTAATGAGCGATTCAAGGATATTCTAAACATGAATATACCAAATTGGGTTCTAGATCCTTTCTCACATGTAAGCACAGCAGGATCATCAAATTTAGAAGTGGAACTCATAGAACTCACAACAAATGAAGAACTAAAAATAAAATTCAAAACTGGATACCAAGAGTTCTGGCTTCAAAAATCAATACCGACATTGTACCCTGGATTATGGGAAATAGTGCAGAAATTTTTAATTGCATTTCCATCTTCTTATTTGGCTGAGCGAGAGTTTAGTGCTATAGTGGATTTACTATCTAAGAAAAGGAACCGATTGCATATAACTGAGCATGGCGATTTACGACTGTTTTTAACGAAAGTTGAACTCAATATTAACAAACTTTTAAAAATGCACCAGGCTCATCCTTCACATTAATTTTTTTTTTTTTTTTTTGTATTTTTACTTTGTAAGTTCGAAATAAGCAATTTTCTAAGACATTTGATGGTGTTTTAATAATTACAATAAGATTCTTACTAATGTAATGTAATCTCTTAATATATATATTCCGCATTTTCATATTTAAACCATTGTATGAAACTTCACATTAATTTGTTATTTTTGCTTTGTATTTTTACTTTATAAGTTTTAGAAATAAACAATTTTGTAATATATTTAATGGTGTTTTAATTATTACAATAAGATTCTTACTAATGCAATGCAATCTCTTAATTGTATTCCACATTTTCATATTTAAACCACCGTATGAAACTGTGCATAATGTTATTCGGGCATACATTTTACAATCTTTGCATATGGGCTAGGTTCACCAAAATCGGTATAGCAATAACTGTGTTCAAGATGAAGCACATATTGGCCACTTCTTTTTAAAAATTTAACGGCATAAGCAGTAATGTATTATTAGTTGCTATTTACGTCAAAAATATCAAATGGCTTGAACGCGGAAAACTGTTATAATGGGGGGCATTACAAAATTTATGTCTTGCAAAGTGGGCGGTGGCCCGAAAAAGTTTGGGAACCTGCAATCTACACCAAAGCCATCTGCCATCATCACTACTTGTATTTTTACAGAAAATCACAAACATCCATGCCCAAGGTGGGATTCGAACTTTTGGCTGGAGAGCGGATACACTAAACAATTGGTTAACCAGGCCAGCAATTTTTCTTTATCAATTCCGAAGCAGCATTTATTTCCTTAGTATACTCAACTCCTCTTTTCATGCTATAGCTCCAAGCTGTCTCCTAAGTTTGTCATAAATACCAGCCTTATAATTTCGCATATATCCCTTCCTCAGAAAAGTCTACATATGGCTAGTAACAAACAAGGCGATCACTTCATGATCACTCTCACCGACTGGAGTTAAGTGTGAAACCACACTCTCAATTTCATTCTCTGATGATATGATCAGATTTACAACTCTTGATCCTATTATGTCCTCCTTTACATGCTGCCTGGGATATTATCTCTCAAGAAATTAATTTTCCTTATTCCGAAATGCTATCTCTTCATATCCATACTGCCATAATTAAAATCATCCATAATAATAACCCTACCTTTGTTTACTAATCCAAGTTGTTTATACATTTCTTCATCAACGTCCTCCACATTTTTGTGCCTATAGCATGATCCTACTAAATATGTCTTCCTGTCAAACTCCACGTTACACCACACTGCCTCATAACCAATGCAAATATTTCCGACTTTCATGTCAACCCTATGTGGACATAATTCCTCTGCTATCATCAGCAGCACACTCCCCTCCCTTTTTGTCTTCTGTATTCTGAAGAAAATACTGTATCTTTCGATTTCTATTTCCATTAGAATATCATTTTCATTCTATCATTTCACTTATTCCAATGATTTTGGGGCAATTAAACTCAATCAGTGAAACCATTTCATCTCGTTTTTTTTATCACTTGCCACTTCTTATAATCTTTTTTTTCTTTCAATTCTCTTGCACACTTTCATTAGTTTCACTAGATGTCTTAACATCACTGCACATATTATTCATTTCATTAGTCATTTTCAATAACTCTTTCATCACTTCTTGCATTCCGGAAATTTCAATCACCTCACTACCGCAGTCTCTCTACTTCTTGTTCTGCTGCAACTTGCTTCGGTTTCCTCATTCATACTTTCTTTGCTCCCTTATCAGTAACTTTTGCTTCTACAATTCTTGCATTCTTTCACTCCTTCATTTTCACTAATTTTCATTTAATTTCCATTTACACGATCTTATCTTTACACTCCATTTAGCATGCATGGTCTTAGTGTAGCGTGGTGCTAGCGTCGCCGTAGCACGTGGCAGTGAATTTGACCTGTGCAGAAGAAAGTGATTTTTAATCGGTGAATAGTCCGTTTTTTTTTACCCGTTTTAATACGTTTTTGAGTGCTAAATTGTTTCTCTGAATACGACTGTACTTCAGCGGTTGTTTTTTGGAAGTTAGTTGCTGTCGCGATATAATATATTTTGGTTACCATCCTAACAGATAAGCTTAGGTGTTGATGGTTATTCATGACTTATTTTTCATGGTATTAACAACACCAAAACACTTTTATCAACAAAGATGTTTTATTAACGCTTATATTTCGCTGATTTTCAACTCAGCATCATCAGAGCACAACACACATGTAAACGCGACAGTGAGTGAGTGAAACAACAATATTGCAAAAGACAAAAGATCTAGAGTCCTATTTTTGGCGCCCTCTAATGAAAAAAAAAAAAAAACAGCAGTTATCCAGGAGCTTTTCTTAGGATAACCGTCTCCCAAATTTTTGGCAAATTAATGCAACCATATTTGTTAAGGTTGGGAGAATTCTTTAAAGCCATTGCTGACTCAAAAAATAATCTTTCAGATCTATAATGACTCCTAAATAGCACATTCGTTTTCCTCCATCTAATCCTGTGTGAAGGAGTGTCCAAAGCATGGTCTGCCAGTCCCGACTTGCCATAGTAATAGTAGCGAATGTATCTTTCATGTTTTTCCAGGCGGATGTTCACTGATCTTCCTGTTTGCCCATAATAGGCCAAGTCACAGTCACATGGACTTCATACACTCCTGGGTGTGCTAAAGGGTGACGTTTATCCTTAGGCGAGCAGATCAGAGTTGCCAGCTTGACATGAGGTTTGAAGGTGGTGCGAAGGCCATGTTTCAACAATACTTTGGCTATCTTTTCCGATGTACCTCTGATATAGGGAATAAAAATGGTTGTGTTGTATTCTTGTGTATTAGGGGAGGGCAGAGTAATTGGCCTATGTAGTATTTTATCTATTTTGTAGGGATTGTAGCCGTTGGCTAAGAACGTATGGTGCAGGTACTGGAGTTCAGTGGCCAGAGCTGTATCGTTAGAACAAATGGCTCTGGCTCTGTGTGTAAGTGTTTTTAAAATGCCGTACTGTTGGACTGGATGATGATGTGATTGTTTATGTAGGCATCTTCCTGTGTGTGTAGGCTTTCTGTAAATAGAAAAAGATAGTGATCCATCTGCAAGGCGGGTGACTAATGTGTCAAGAAATGGTAAACAGTTATTTGATTCTTTTTCTACTGTGAAGTGAATTTTGGGGTGTTGGCTGTTTAGGTAGGTGACAAAAGCATCCAAAGTGTCTTGTCCATGGGGCCAGATGGCGAACATATCATCTACATAGCGCAACCACACTTGTGGCTTGTATTGTTTTCAAAGTGTTCCATGTAAAAATTTGCTAACGGGGGAGAGAGGGGGGAACCCATAGCAGAACCATTAATCTGTTTGTAGAGTTTGTAGAAGTTTGGCCTATTATGGGCAAACAGGAAGATCAGTGAACATCCGCCTGGAAAAACATGAAAGATACATTCGCTACTATTACTATGGCAAGTCGGGACTGGCAGACCATGCTTTGGACACTCCTTCACACAGGATTAGATGGAGGAAAACGAATGTGCTATTTAGGAGTCGTTATAGATCTGAAGGATTATTTTTTGAGTCAGCAATGGCTTTGAAGAATTCTCCCAACCTTAACAAATATGGTTGCATTAATTTGCCAAAAATTTGGGAGACGGTTATCCTAAGAAAAACTCCTGGATAACTGCTTTTTTTTTTTTTTTCATTAGAGGGTGCCAAAAATAGGACTCTAGATCTTTTGTCTTTTGCAATATTGTTGTTTAACTCACTCACTGTCGCATTTACATGTGTGTTGTGCTCTGATGATGCTGAGTTGAAAATCAGCGAAATATAAGCGTTAATAAAACATCTTTGTTGATAAAAGTGTTTTGGTGTTGTTAATACCGTGAAAAATAAGTCATGAATATTTTGGTTACCGTCGGAATCGAATGCATAATGGTGGAAGACAAAACGAAGCTAAGTTTTCATTACTGTATTTAGTTATATTTCATTTTATTTTATTATATTTAGTGTACTTAAATGTTCTTTTGCTTGTAATTGTTTGTACTTTTTTTCTTATTTATTTAATGGAATTTATTAAATGAATAATTATTAAAGATTACGCTACTCGGCAGTAAGGAATGATGGCGTATTCAGCTGCAGTCGCAAGTGGCGTATCCCCAAGTCCTCCGCCATTTAAGAACTCTATTATAAGTAATATCATAAGGGACTTTGTGGCATGCAGTACTTGCGGCATGTATGCATCTCGGGAATTGGATATGCGGCTTCTGAAAGAGAGCGTATGTGTGCAAAATGCAGGCAGTTGGAGGAAATAAGTGCATTAGAAATATCGATATCCGACCTTGTTGTTCCAGCAACAGGGAATGAATGTAGGAAGACAAGTAGTGTGATAGGAGAGAATGAAAAAAAAAAATATGTGAGTGGGAAAATAATAGTTGATAGTGTGGAAGGCATGAGTGACTGTGAAAGTTTAGGAGATGGTTTTGTTTGGGAGAGTGAATTTAGATTAAGAGTGACTGACCTGCAGAGAGAGATAGATGAGCTGAAAGAGGAGGTGGAATGTCTTGTGAATGAGAGCAGAAGTATGAAAGATAGGATTAGGAGAATGGAAGAGATAAATGCAAGGCGAATCAGAGTAGGGGAGAGAGAGAATTTAGGGAGTATGAGTGAGAGGTATGGGGCGGTGCTAGAAGAGGAGAGAGAATGGAAACAGTAGAAGAGAGAGAATGAGAGAGAGGTATGGGAATGCTAGCAGATGAGAAGATGGAAACAGTAGGAGATATGGAAGTGCTAGAAGAGGAGGGAATGGAAATGGTAGGAGAGATGGAATGAGAGAGAGGTATGGGAATGCTTGAAGATGAGGGATGGAAACAGTAGGAGAGACAGAATGAGAGAGGGAGATGGAAGTGCTAGAAGTGGAGAAAATGGAAACAATAAGAGAGAGGGAATGAGAGAGATGTATGGGAGTGCTAGAAGAGGCGAGAATGAAAACAGTAGGAGAGAGAGGTATGTGAATGCTAGAAGAGGGAATAGCAGTAGAGGAGAGGGAATGAGAGAGACCTATGGGAATGAAAGAAGAGGAGAGAATGGAAACAATAGGAGAGAGGGAATGGTAAGAGGTATAACGTATGGTGACTCAATGATCCGTGGTGTTCAAGATAGGATGCGTGAGGAGTGTTTGCCAGGAGGAACAATAGAAAGGGTGGCTATGGCAATTAAGAGAGGATGAAAGGGTGGATGAGGTGATTGTGTGGTAGGAACGAATGACTTGAGTGGTAATGTAAGTCGGGCAGCGAGAGAGATGAGATTTTTGCTCGAGACTATACAGAAGAAGACAGAGAGAGGAAAAATAGTGTGCGTGTTGCCTAGGTATGATAATGATGAACTGAGCAGAAGAGCGGTGATATTGAATGGCATAATAGCAAGAATGTATGACAAGAGAGGACTGGTATATGTGGATGCTTGGAGTGCATTTGAGAAAAGAGAAGAATTGTATGCGAGAGACTGTTTACATTTGAATGAGGAAGGACGTAGACATCTGGAGAGATTGCAGTTCTAAACGAGTCAGTGTGTCCCAGGGAGGATGATAGCAGGGGTGGCCTCTTGTGGGAATGGATACTTGGGAGAAGGGAGAGGATGTCAGGTCACACCGAGCCCAGTGGAGTCTAGAAGGGATAATGCTGGGTATGGAAACAATGGCATTTATATGCTTTATACTAATGCCATTAGTATCTGGAATAAGGGAGAGGAATTACTGGCGCAGATAGCATCAGCCTGGCCAAAAATTATTGAGATCACTGAGACATGGTTGACAGATGGGGATATAACAACAGGAATAGAAATCGCTGGGTATAGCATTTTTCGTAAGGATAGGAGGGGAAAGCGTGGTGGTGGGGTAATGCTTATGATAAGTGATGACCTATTTCCTCTAAGAGTGGAGGCTTTGGAAGGAAGTGAGACAAATGATTTTGAGAGCGTATGGTGTGATGTAGAGGTAGACAAGACAGGATATTTAGTGGGGTGTTGCTACAGACCCAGGAGCACAGAGGATGGGGACCAGGAGATGTTTAGACAGCTAAGTTTGGCAAGTGCAAGAAGAATGATTGTTATGGGAGATTTTAACTACAGTAGTATAAATTGGAGAGAGGAAGATGCATGTAGCAATAGGGGAATGGAATTTCTAGAATTCTTGAGGGACAAATGTCTTAGGCAACATGTAACAAAGGGAACAAGAGGTTCAAGAGTTTTGGATTTAGTTATAGCATCAGAAGAGTTGACATCTCTCCCACCAGTTGGAGAGAGTGACCACATGGTTTTGGCTTGGATAATGAATAGACATGCAGGAGTATCAAAGAGATGTGGAATTATAATGTAGGTGATTATAATAGACTTAGATGTGAATTTCAGAAAGTTTCATGGAGGGAGCAATTGGAAGGATGGGATATCATTAGTGCATGGGAAATTGTGAAAGAATATTTGTTAGCAGCAATGGTAAGTTGTATACCACGAGTGAAGAAGAGGACACAATTTGGAGCAAAGTGGATGACAAACAATATTAAACAGGAATTGCTTGCGAAAAAGAGGCTATGGAAGATATATAAGGAGACAGGTGAAGAGAAGATGCAGGAAGAATATAAGACACAGGCCAGAAGAGTGACTAGTGTGGTAAGGAAGGCGAAACTGGAATATGAGAGGTGATTGGCCCTAAGAACGAAAGAAAATCCTAGGGAATTTTTTTTTTTAGCTATGTGGCCAGTAGGAGGAGAAATGGCTGTAGAAGAATGATATTGTGGGATAAAAATGGGAATAGAGTGACTGCTGCAGAGGACATACTGGAATTGTTCAATGAGCACTTTATTGGAGTATTTCATCCTAGAGGAGTCAGTTTTAATGATAGAGGGATAGGGCTGGTTCGAGGTTTAGAAGAACAGGAGGAGAGTGTATTTCAGATACTGAGTACTCTGGATGTCAGTAAAGCTGTGGGACTGGATGGTATTTCACCTCGAGTTTCGAGAGAATGTGCTAGGGAACTGACAGTGCCTTTAACCTGGCTTTTCAATGAAAGTCTGGCTTTGGCAAAGGTGACCATGGAATGCAAGGAAGTTAAGATAGTGCAATTGCATAAGAGTGGTAACAGACTGGATGTGTCTAATTATAGGTCAGTCTGTGTGTCATCAGTAGTTAAGATCTTGAAAAAGTAGTGAGGGACCGTGTACAGCATTGGGCAGATGAGGGTAATATTATCTGTGAGAGTCAACATGGATTTGTGAAAGGGTGCTCTTGTTTTAGCAATATGCTAGCCTTTTATAATAAAGTTACAAGAACATTAGGTGAGGGAAAGGCATACACTGTAATTTTCGTAGACATGGCGAAGGCATTTGACAGGGTGCCACATGATAAGCTGATATTTAAGTTACAGCACATGGGTCTGGATGTCAGAATGGTCAACTGGATTCAGGATTGGCTGTCTGATAGGTATCAGAGAGTTGTGTATAGTAGAGCAGTTTCAAGGAGACAGAATATTGTTTAACCTTTATATCAATGACATTGCCAGTGGATTGCAAGTGGATATTCAGTTGTTTGCGGATGATGTGAAGCTGGGAAGGATTATTAGCAATAGTGCAGATGTGGTAGCCCTGCAAGAGGATTTATATAAGCTAGATCCATGTGCAAATGAATGGGGATGTCAGTTTAATGCAGCAAAATGTAAAGTCTTGAGGTTTGAGAAACATCGATGGGATGCTGCATACTCTATGGGAGGAGTTATACTGGAAGAAGTAGGGGAGACAAGAGATCTGGGGTTGTTGATTGATAGAAACCTGAAGTTTAGGGGACATATTGCAAAGGTGGTAGAGGTAACACAGAGGATTGCTGCAATAATGAGAAGGACACTGACCTGCAGAGATAAGAGGGTTATCATTCCGTTGTATAAGTCTCTGATCAGACCACACTTGGGCTATTGTTTTCAGATTTGGTCCTCACGATTTGAACAGGATAAATTAACTGTGGAAAGGATACAAAAGATGGATGACAAAGATGGTTTCAGGACTGTACATGGATAGTTATGATGATCAGCTGAGGGAATGTGGACTGAAGAGTTTGGTGGATAGAAGAAGGAGAGGTGATATGATTGAGACTTTTAAACTGTTGAGAGATGGTTAGAAGGTTGACATTGGGGAGTTCTTTTGCTTGGTAGAACAGTGGGAGGGAGTGATGACAAGAGGCCATCCCTGGAAGTTACGAAAGGAAACTGTGAGCAAGAGGGTAAGGAGTGGTTTCTCTGCATGGAGGGTGATTGAACTGTGGAATGCATTGCCTGATGGAGTGGTGGGAGCGAGAACTGTCAATGAGTTTAAAGAGTGGTATGATAGACTGTGTTTCTTAGGGGAGGACCTCCCTTCGATGAGTCTTGACAGAATTTATGTTCTTAGGAAGGACCTCCCACGATGTGTCTTTTGACTCCATGGAGGCCTGAATAATAATAATAATAATAATAATAATAATAATGCTCTTGTGGTCTAATAATATATCGCACTTCCACAAATTTATAATTTAGCTCATCTCCCATTCATTCTCTCTCTCTCCCCACCATAAACACATATCTTACACTCTGTCATGCATACATATGACATTCATGACATCAAATAATTTTTGAAAAGTCTATGTCATTAATGCCACTTGATTTTCGCTGCTCTCACCTAGTCGCAATGGGCAGCACCTGCATGGTTGATCTCGTGAGTACCGCCATTGTGTTATATTTAAAGGAGTCAATTTAAACTAATAAATCACACAGAAATCATGCCAAAAATCACACACACTTTGTCATCAAAAATAAATAGTACAATTCTAAAATTCATGTAATACTGTCGATTGTTACTGAAAATACTACTTATCTTTCTGGAGCTGTTTCCAACACTACACCTATATCAAAATTTTTTTTTTTTAAATTAAAAGAAACACACGTATTAACCACAGTGAAAATTATTTAATTGTAAATATTTCATCCTAAGTATCTTAGGACACATCAGTACAGTAGTTTAAACAATAATAGGAATAACATACCGTTAGGAATAATAATAATAATAGGAACAACTAATGGTATGTTATTCCTCTTATTGTTTAGGACATAGTATCTTAGGACATCATCTGTACTGATGATGTCCTAAGATACTTAGGATGAAATATTTACAATTAAAGAATTTTCACTGTGGTTAATATGTGTGTTTCTTTTAATTATGATCACACCATAGGTTTCATTATTTTAAAAATATATATATATATATTTTTTTTTTTTTTTTTTAATTTATAGTAATCATAGTTGTACTTTTATTTTTAAAAATTATACTATTTCATACAATTATCTTGGAAAGAAAATGGATTTGAATTTTTTTTTTTTAAAGGTGCATATGTATTACATAAAAGTTCAACTTTTTGTGGGTGGTGTTACCCACCTATTTGACCTGCATGCAGATATTTTAGATATTGATGAAATGTTTTTCATTAGGCTATAAATTAAATTATATATTATTATTATTACAATCTTGTTAAATAAAGTTTGCGAGTGAAGCATCAGGTGAAATTTAGTTCATTTATACAATCATTCGAATTTTGTCAATTTTTCTCACTGGGTAAGGCAATGGTAAAAATATCACTTTCTTGTTTTGTTTTTTCACTGAATATTGCCTAAATTTTTGAAGCCAGAGGACAGCTGTAGAAGGCATGTTCTGGAGTGTATATGTTTTGCCATATATTATATAAAGGATCAGAGAATCCAAAGTATCTCCATTTGATTGCATTTATGGGTAGCCTTTCATAAGCGACCCTCCAGGCAAGATTCCTCCTGTTTAGATATCCTTGGAACTTTATTAGGTTTGTAAACAAGGTGTCATTGTCTGTTCCTAGTTCCATATCTTCTTGACACAGAGAATGAAATATAACTTTACCTTTGTTTCATGCCGTTTATATTGTGGGTGTTTGTTGCTGACTGCTTGAACAGCGCAAGATCTGACAAGTAATACTGTAGCATTCAGGAATTAATTCTGCTTTAGGGCCTGTACAGTTTGCTGTTTCGAGAAACCAGAAATTGCAGCCTAAAAAGTAATGGAGCAGGTCTGCACCTGGGTGGTTAGAGTGTAATAATTTTCTGATAATACTACAAATTGTCTTACTTATAAACCTGTCTTTCAGAACTGGCAGATCACATCTTCTATTTTTTAATAGGTAGTTGAAGGAATTCATTTTTAATTTATATCTGTTGTACCCGAGAAATTTTAATGGCTGACTATATTGCTGATTCAACTTCAGTATTATCTGAAATACTGATAACATACCGCAATGCATGGAGAATGAGTGCTTTAGGAAAGGTTACTATTGAAATAAAACTGAGTGGTGCAATTTTCCAGTATTCAAAGGTTTCTAGAGAATTCTGTCTTAATTTTTGAATTTGCAATAGAGGATGCACAAAGAAGGGGACTTATAGAACACAATGTGGTTCTATTTCTGGGATGATAGAAAATGGAATGTCCTAGATGTACCAATCTCTATAGATCTGTAATTTAGTTTTGGCCAGGTTACTGATGAGTCCAGTAACTAATGAGAATTTGCTCGAGGATACCAAAAAATATATTAATGAAATTGTTTCTTAAGGTGCCCACTATATTATTATTATTATTACGGGTATCAACTTTTGATAAGTAGCATGGCATTAAAGCGAAGTTGAAACATTTCAGAAGTAGATTTTTTCAGTTGTTGATAGAGTTCTTTTTCAAGATTAGATACGATGAGTCTACTGACTCCATAGAGTCAATAGACTCATCGTGGGAGACCCAAACTATCAAAACAATATCTATCATGTATGCGAAGGTTTCTGTGGTTTATCAGTTCATAAGAAAGATTCTGGTAATTGGACCACATGCTTATTACGATAAGTAACAATAAAAAAACAAACTCGACAAGTTTCGTAAGTCGTATGACTGACATCTTTTTTTCGGTTCTTGATAGCACTCTTGAAGAAGAACTCAATCAAGAACTGAAAAAAATCTACTTCTGAAAGGTTTCAACTTCGCTTTAACGCCACGCTACTTACCAAAAATTTACATCATAGCCCAAATAGAAAAAGGAATACGGAATTTGCCTAGTGATACATCAGATCTCATCAGTATACAGAGCACAGCATTACTATTACAAAGCAAATTACCACCTAGGAACCTACCTCATATGGAATAAACAGCCCTCAAAGAACTAAAATCAGACAAAAATATCATTATAATTAAGGCGGATAAAGGGAATGCAATGATAGTTTTGAACTCAGAGGATTATAACAAAAAAATGAAAACTCTTCTTGAAGATACTAATACCTATACACCTTTAGACAGAGATCCCACCTGGCGAGCTCACAATAAAACCAATGATCTAATTAAAAAGATACCCAGTTGGACGGAAGAACTAAAAAGAACTCTACAATCAAAACACCCATTAGTTCCAAGAATATATGGTGTTCCAAAAATTCACAAGATAGGTATTCCTTTAAGACCGATAGTGGATGGAAGAGACTCTCCTACCTCCAATCTGGCAAAACACCTCACCAACATGATCTTACCACACATAGGAAAAACAACATCTTTCATTAAGAACAGTGCACATTTTATTGATAAGGTAAAGGATATATGCATAGGACCTTCAGACATCTTAGCAAGTTTGGATGTAATCAACCTGTTTACAAATGTTCCTAGAAATGAAACAGTGAATCTCCTTGAAGACCTTTTTCCTCCAGACATCATAGAACTTTATAAACATTGCATAAAAAGTACTTTTTTCATGTTTCAAAATAAATTTTGTGAACAAAAAGGACTGGCTATGGGCTCCCCCCCCCCTCTTTTGGGCTTTAGCTAACCTATATATATATGGAACATTTTGAAAATAATGCTTTAAACAATTATCACAAAAAACCGAAAATCTGGCTACGCTATGTAGACAATATTTTCATCATATGGCCAGGAACAACAGAGGAACGAATTGCTTTCAAATATTAACTGAATAATATATGCAATAACATAAAATTTACTTTGGAACAAGAAGATTATAATAAAAACTTCCCTTTCTTGATATCCTAATAGAAGTCAATGAAAAAATAATAAATTATCCTTCTCCATCTATAGAAAACCCACCAACACAATAAGATTTCTTAATGCGGCCTCACACCACCACCACCCCTCACAAAAGATAGGTTTAATTAAAACCTTGAGGGACAGAGCTTATAATATTTCCAGCACAGTAAAACAAAGAAATTAAGAACTTCAACATTTAACTGAGATCCTAAAAAAAAATGGTTATGACTATCAAAAAAATCCTGAACACACTTCCTACAAGCATCTCACAAAAGCAAGATTTCAAGAATGCAATCACGCTTCCATACATCAAGAATGTTACAGACAAAATGGCCAAATTACTAAACAAACATAACATCAAAGTGGCTTTTCCACCGTTGGAAAAAATTTCAAAGATCTCTACATCGTCCAAAACCTCCACATCATCCTTTAAAAAAACCAGGTGTATATAATATTCATTGTTCCTGTGGCATCTGCTATGTAGGCCAGACGGGAAGATCAGGGGAAATTCGCAAGTACAAACAAACAGCAAAAAGACGTACAAAAAAGAAGAGAACACAAATCAGGCTTAGCAACCATACAACTTCTACTGGCCATAATGTACTCTGGCAAAAAACAAACATGTCTTACATTGAAAAAATTGTTTTATAAGGAAATTTAAAGAAGCTACAAACATGCTTAGAATTCCAATGCAATGCAACAAAAACCAGGGCCTAATTCTGCACCAAGTTTGGTCAGTACTGTACTGATAAAAAATATACCCAAGTCAGGCCTCCGACAATGTAAATGTGAACAACACAATGTGACAGCATCCAGCATTGTTCAAACTTAGCATTGCACTGAACTACATTCAGATATTCAATTTAATGAACAGTTAGACAACTACATAAAATGAACTATTTTCAGTAATTTCTCATTTCGTGTGTTCCAACTTTTAGTTACCTTTGGCCCCTGAAGATGTAAGTCATACAACTTACAAAACTTGTCGAGTTTGTTTTTTATTGTTATTTATCGTAATAAACATGTGGTACAATTACCGGAATCTTTCTTATGAATATCTATCATACCCCTTCTTGAATTCATTCACAGATGAAGAACTCACAACTGAGTCAGGCAATGCATTTCACCTACTCACCATCTCCATATTAAAAACCTCGTTCTCACGCCCTTGTTAACCACACTTTTCCTTAATTTCCAGGGATGATGTCATGTTCTTCTATCACTATCAACACAGCTGAAACATTTCCCCTCCAGCAACCTTATAAAAACGTTTTAGTAATTGAAATGTTTCTATCATATCCCCTCTTCTCGGCATATCAACCAACCACAGCAATCCACAAGCCCTCAATCTATCAATGTAGGGAGCATTTTTTACATCACTCACCAACTTATTCACTCTCCTCTGAACTCTCATCACAACCTCCTCATCTTCAAGAAATTGAGGTGACCAGACCTGAGCACAGTAATCCAAATATGAAAGTATCAACGCTTTATAAAGGGGAATAATAACCTCTTTATCTCTGGATGTTAGTGTGTTCCTCAATAACAAATATTGGACACCTTAGCAATGTCTCCACTGAACTGCATCTCCCTATCCATCAACACACCCATAAGTTCCAGCCTCAACGATCTCTTGGAGTACCACTCCATTAATGTAGTACACAGCTGGTAATCTTTTAATCCCAAAATGCATAACGTTACACTTTTCCGTATTGAACTGATACCATTACTTTTTGCCAGCTTATTTAAATCATCCTGCAAACTCTCAACATCAGCTTGATTTTTTATTGTGCTACCCAACTTTGCATCATCAGCAAACAACTGAATATCTAACTTCAAGTCATTTCCAATATCATTTATGTACAAATTAAAAAATAACAGCCCAATCACAGAGCCCTGAGGCACACCACTGGTCACCTGCATCATCTCACCAGCTTAGTATCCATCCCCATCCGATCGAATTTGTGCAACAGTATTCCAGGGGACATCCATCAAAAGTCTTAGCAAAATCCAGAAGTATCACTGTGTAGCCATTTCCCATGTGCAACACAGATGTCATTCTATTATAAAAGTTAATAAATTGCTAAGGCAGGTTTGATCTTTAACAAAACCAGGTTAGTCCCTATAGACTGTTGTATTCTGATCCACCGATCACGACATCCATTGATATCAAGGTTACCACGGATATGAAGTGCATATTAAAATTGTAATACCATTGATATTGCATTGAAATATATGATGGATAGGAAATGTATGTGGAGTGTGTATTTTATCTATATGGCAGGTAATGTGGTTAACCAACTTTTCCAATACTTTTACCACCAAAAAAATGCTTTTTCTTGTCTGTTTTCAAGGATGACCCATAGTTTTCTCTCCATTAGTCCTATATTGAAAAATTTCCTCTGTATCAGTCTTCTAAAAAACTTTAGGTAATTGGTATGTCTCTATCATATATCCCCTCTTCTGTCTATCAAGAATTTCTGAAACTCAAAAATCTTCTATCTCCCTACCACTCCCTAAACTTCATCTCCCTATCCACCAACATCCGTAAGTCGCAAGCCTCATCAATCTCTCGGAGTACTGTTCCATCAATGTAGTACACAGCTGGTAATCTTTTAATTCCAAAATGCATAACTTTACACTTTTCCACATTGAACTAATATGTGGCTTTGACTTGGAAGATGAACATTCATGCAGGAGTATCAAAGAGACGGGAACGTATGTGGAATTATAAGGACACTTTTCCACATTGAACTAATATGTGGCTTTGACTTGGAAGATGAATAGACATGCAGGAGTATCAAAGAGACGCGAATGTATGTGGAATTATTAGTGCTTGGGAAATTGTGAAGGAAAAGTTGTTAGCAGCAAAAGTAAGCTGTATTCCACAAATGAAGAAGAGGACACAATTTGGAGTGGATGACAAACAATAATAAACAGGAACTCCATGCGAAAAAGTGGCTATGGAAGAGATATAAGGAGATAGGTGAAGAGAAGATGCATGAAGAATATAAAAGACAGGCCAGGAGAGTGACTAGTATGGTAAGGAAGGTGAAACTGGAATATGAGAAGAGATTGGCTCTACGATCCAAAGAGAATCCTATGGAGTTTTTTGCTATGTGGCCAGAAATGAATGTAGAAGAATGGCATTGTGGGATAAAAATGGGAATAGATAAATATGAACAATGAACATTTTATTGGAGCATTTCATCCTGGAGGAGTAAATTTAAATACTAGAGGGATAGGACAGGTTCAAGGTTTAGATGTGCAAGAGGAGAGTGTGTTCCAAATACTGAGTACTCTGGATTTCAGTAAGGTTGTGGGACAGGATGGTATTTCACCACGAGTTGTCAGAGAATGTGCTAAAGAATTGACATCACCTTTGACCTGGCTTTTCAATGAAAGTCTGGGTATGGGAAAAGTGCACAGGAAATGGAAGGAAGGTAAGACAGTGCCATCATAATAGCGGTAGCAGACTGGAAGTGTCTAATTATAGGCTAGTTTGTGTGTCATCAGTAGTTGTCAAGATCTTGGAGAAATTAGTTAGGGACCGTATACAACATTGGGCAGATGAAGGTAATGTTATCTGTGAGAGTCTGCATGGATTTGTGAGTAGGCACTTTATTTTAGTAATATGCTAGCTTTTATAATAAAGATAAAGAGCAGTAGATGAGGAAAAGGCATATACTGCCATTTTCTTGGATTCAGCGAAGGCTGGGGTCCAACAGGGCTCAGTACTGGGACCTCTATTGTTTAACCTTTATATCAATGACATTGTTAGTGGATTGCTGGGATTTATATTCAGTTGTTTGCAGATGATGTAAAGCTGGGAAGGGTTATTAGTAATAGTGCAGATATGGTAGCCCTGCAAGAAGATTTGAATGAGCTAGATAGATGGGCAAATGAATGGGAGGGATGTCAGTTTAATGCAGCAAAATGTAAGGTCTTGAGATTTTGGACAGTGCATTGGGAGGAGCTTTACTGGAGGAAGCAGGGGAGACGGGAGATCTGGGGTTGATGATTGATAGAAACCTGAAATTCAAGGGACATATTGCAAAGATAAAAGTAACACAGAGGATTGCTGCAATAATGAGAAGGACGTTGACCTGCAGATATCAAAGTGTTATCATTCTGTTGTATAAGACCCTGATCAGACCACACATGGACTATTGTTATCAGATTTGGTCCTCAAAATTTGAAGTGAATAAATTAACTGTGAAAAGAGTATGGATTCAAATAACAAAGACTGTTTTAGGACTCTGAAATGTTAGTTATGAGGATCGGCTGAGGGAGTGCGGACTGCATAGTTTTGTGGATAGAAGAAAGAGAGGTGATATGATTTAGACTTTTAAACTGTTGGGAGGTGGTTACAGGGTTGACTATGGGGAGTTCTTTCACTTGGTTGAACAGTGGGAAGGAGTGATGAAAAGGGGCCATCCCTGGAAGTTACGAAAGGAAACTGTGAGCAAGAGGGTGAGGAGTGGTTTCTTGGCATGGAGGGTGGTTGAACCATGGAATGCATTGCCTGATAGAGTGGTGAGAGTGAGAATGGTCAATGAGTTTAAGGAGTGGAATGATAGACTTTGCGTTTCTTTGGAGAGACTTCCCACAATGAGCTTCGATAGACTTGTGTTTCTTAGGAAGGATCTCCTGCGATGAGTCTTTTGACTCCTTGGAGGCCTAAACAATAATAATAATAATAATTTTGGCAGCTTATTTAAATCATCCAGCAAACTGTCAACAGTAGCATGATTTTTTTTATTGCACTACCCAACATTGTATCATCAGCAAACAACTGAATATCTCACTTTAAGACATTTCCTATATCATTCATGTAAAAATTAAACAACAATGGCCCAAGCACAGAGCCCTGAGGCACACCACCGGTCACCTGCTTCATCCTGGACTCTTCTCCTCCATACATTACTTTCTAGTATCTCTCGATGAACCAGAACCATTCTCTTATCCATATCACCAATTTAGTATCCATTCCCATCTGCTCCAATTTGTGCAACAGTGTTCCATGGGGGTATCCTGTCAAAAGCCTTAGCAAAGTCCAGAAGTACCACTGTGTAGCCATTTCCTTTGTCCAACTAAGATGTCATTCTATTATAAAAAGTTAATAAATTACTAAGACAGGATTGACCATTAACAAAACCATGCTGGCACGTATAGAGTATCATATTCTGATCCATCGATTCATGAATTTTTTCTTTATTAACTTTTCTAATATTTTTACCACCACTCTCGAGATGGTCATTGGCCTGTAAATTAACTAAAGCAGTTTTAGTACCTTTAAACTTTTAATACTACTTTTAAACTTTTCCTTCCTTCCACTCCCTAAGGACCATACCTGAGTTCGAACTTAAGTTAAATAACCAAGTAAGAGGTATTGATATTTCCTTTGTACTTTCACGCAACACCAGAGCTGATATTCCATCTAAACTTACAGCAATGTTTGCATTTAAATTTTGCAACGTACTAAGTACTTCTGATTTCTAAACTTCCATTCTTACATTAGTTATTGCAACAGGCACAGAGATATCCTCAACATGGGAGATGGACTTTTGAAAATTCATCACTAAGTAACTCTACTATTACATCCGAATTGGTCATGTCAATATCATCATCACCACTAATGTTATCCTTCTGAAGTCATTCTTCCTTTTACGTGCCACATCGTGGAAGAACTCTTTGGGATTACCCTTGATCTCCTCGGCTAAGGTCTTCTAATAATCTGATTTATCTTTTCTTACTATGCTGGTAACTTTCCTGGCTTGAGCCTTGGGTGTACTGATCACCTTTCTCCTTGTAAATTCTCCATAACATTTTCTTTTTTTTGCAGTTCATGTTTGATACTACTCATCCATCGAATGCCTACCTTATCTTCCTGACCACGGGGGGATACATTCTGATATTGTCTTCCTTAGATACCTGCTGATTTTATCCCATGCACTGCTAACACCTTTCCCCTGCAATATGTTCTGCCATGGGATGGCTGTAACTCTCCAAAACTTGTTATAATTACCTAACCTATAGTTCTGTATATACCCCATCTTAAGAGAGAAATCCAAAAATTTTGTAGTCTCCCAAGTCAACACCAAATGATCATTCTCACCAATTGGAGGTAACGAGGACACCTTACTTATGCATATATCCTCTGAACCAATGACAAGGTCCAAAACTTTCACACCATGTGTCCCTTCAGTTATGTATAGTTTCAAGTAATTATCTTGCAGAAGAGGTATGAATTCCATTTCCTTTTTGTCACGTGATATTTCTCCTTTCAATTGATATCACCATAATTAAAATCCCCCAGAGCACTAACCCTGCACTCATTGCACTAATTTGCTGATGCATGAATTCAACATCACCCCTCCTGTACCCTCTGGCCTATAGCAGCAACTAACTGTATATTTTGTTGCATTGGTCACTATTTCACACCAGATCGCCTCAAATGAACTATCATTTACATGTCTATCATCTTGATATACTAATTTCTTTGGCTGCAACTCATCAGCTATCATCAACAGTGCTTCACTTCCCATTCTATCTTCTGTCTCCTCCCTGAAAATATTGTACCCTTCAAATTCAGTTCCAGGAACAGATTTTCTGCTGACAGTTGAGTTTCATTAATGCCTACAACTTTTGGTGAGATTGCACTGACTAATGCAAAAAATTCTTCTTGCATTAGTATACAAAAATTGCAGATTCTCTTTAGTTCTTTTACCAGCTTTAGAACTGATATACATGTCAATAATTTCAGAAGTCCCATGCCCATTTTTAACCACTCTTTTCTGCAATTTTTTCCGTGAATAAGATTGCCAAACAAACAATCACTGCTTAAGTTTCTCCCTCTTACACTCAACCTTTTCAATTTTAGTTTCCCTGCCCAATTACTTCCACTTGTTCAGAAAACAGAAACTTCTTCAATCGCTTGTGACCTTCCATGTTCAGATGCAACCCATCTGTTGAATAAGCTGTCTTTTGCCTTCAAACACACTCCAGACATCAAGATATTCCAGACATGGCATGTAAAACTGCAAGGGTTAGATGTTGATAGTGATTGAGAGGCAGTTAGGAAGTGTTTGCAGGAGGCAATGGCTGACTGTATACCTAGAGTTCGAGTAATAAATCAAGTAGGGTTAAATGGATGAATTACACCATTAAACTTGAGCTGCAAAAAAAGAAACTACTATGGAGGGAATTTAAGGAGAAATGTGACCAGCAAGCACACGAACAGTATAAAGCGCAGGCTAGAAGGGTAACGAGTGTGGTAAGAAAAGCAAAAACGGATTACGAAAGAACACTAGCCATGCAGGTTAAAGGGAATCCCAAGCAGTTTTTTCGATATGTTGCAAGTAAAAGAAAAAATGTATATGGCAGAACTACTCACCTCCACTTCATTCTGGGGGTGAATGAAGTGGAAGTGAGTAGTCTATTACAAAACCTGAATGTCAACACATCTGTGGGATTGGATGGTATATCAGCTCGTGTCATATGTGAAGCAGCTAAAGAACTGTCAGTACCCTTGACCATTTTGTTTATTTTGAGTCTCGGGTTCTGGGTTAGTCCCAAGGGGATGGAAAGAGGGGAAAAATAGTTCCACTGCATAAAGGAGGTTCCAAGACTGCTGTTGTAAATTACCGACTGAACATAATATCAGGAATCGTTGTCAAGGTCTTGGAGAAATTAGTCAAGAGAAGAATACAGGATTGGATAGATGAAAATAGGATACTGTATGGGGGACAACATGGTTTTGTGAAGGTTAGATCATTCCTCAGTAACGTGCTCATGTTTTATAACACAGTGATGGCTGAACTGGATAAGGGTAATTGGGTTTACAGTGATTCTACTGGACCTTGCTAAGACCATTGAAAGGTTACCACATGGAACTCTAATCAGTAAACTGCAGCATATGGGGATGGATATAGGGTTGGTGAGATGGATAAGAGGGCGGCTGATGGAGAGATGTCAGAGTGGTTTATTCAGGAGTAGAGTCCAAAAGATGGTGTGTGACTAGTGGTGTGCTGCAGGGTTCTGTTCTTGGACCACTACTTTTCAATTTGTTCATTAATGATATAGGAAAGGATGTGAGAGGAAGTTTTCATTTGCTTGCTGATGATGCAAAGTTAGGTAGAGCAATAATGAGTGCACAGGATGTCAAAATTTTGCAAGATGATTTGGATAGTTTGGAGGACTGGGCTAAGAAAAATGGATGTCAATTTAATGTGGCAAAGAGTAAGGTTATGCATTTTGGGGTGAAAAGATTAGCAACAGTACATCGCGTTGGTGGAACCATACTCCAGGAGATTGATGAGGCCAGGGATTAGGGAGTGTTGGTGGATAGGGAGTTGAAGTTTAGGGGGCACTTCGCAAAAGTGGCTAAATCAGCTCATCAAATCACTTGGTTGCTGAAAAATACTTTAACGAGCAGAGACAAGTTATTGTTCCTCTGTATAGAGCCTTGATAAGACCCCATCTAGACTACTGTGCCCAGATATGGGCGTCATGGTTTCTTCTTGATGGGGAGGAGGTGGAGAGGATCCAGAGACGAGTGACCAAGATGATAGCAGGTCTATGGAATGAACCTTATGAGAACAGGTTGAAGATTTGTGGGTTGCAAAAATTGGTTGATAGGTGGAAAAGGGGTGATATGATTGAGACATTCAAATTACTGAAGGGTTTCTACAAGATTAATCTAGAAGATATTTTTGAGAATAGGACTGGTGGTGGGAGGACTTGGGGCCATACATGGAAGCTGGGCAAGAATGTGGTTAGCAGGGGTGTTAGAACTAGGTTTTGTACTTGGAGAGTGGTGAATGAGTGGAATAGTTTGCCAGAGTCTGTTGTGGGTGCTATGACTGTGAATGAGTTCAAGGCGAGGTATGATAGATACTGTGTGAATGTCGAATAGTTGTTCTTGACATGATGTTAGGGCTTCCCTTGACGAGTCTGTCGACTCCTTGGAGTTTCCCGAAATAATAACAACAATAATAATAATTTTGTAAAGGTATTGATAAATTACCACATGACAAGCTGGTAATTAAATTGGTGCGAATTGGACTGAACAGTAGATTAGGAACAGTATGAAGGAGTGATATCCCAGAAGAGGAAAGTTACTAGTGGTGTGCTCCAAGGATCTTTTTTGGGTCCATTGCTGTTTATTTTGTATGTAAATGATATTTGGAGAGTGTGAAGAGTGATATGCAGTTGTTTGCAGATAATGCAAATTTGGGGAGAGCTATCAGGAGTAGAGCGGATGCTGAAGCTTTGCAAGAGGACTTGAATACACTGGCTGTATGAGTACATGAGTGGGGGTTGTCAGTTCAATGTTGCAAAGTGCAAGGTTTTGAAATTTGGAAGCAGAAATGGTGGAAATAACTTGGAAGTGGTAGAGGAGATGAGCGATTTGGTAGTAATAGTAGCCAAGGACAACACAGCAGATAATGAGAATAATGTAGAGGGCACTGACTTGTAGAAGTAAGGATGTTATGGTTCCTTTATACAAGGCTTTGATCAGGCCACATATTGATAACTGTGCATAAATTTGGTCGCCAGGTTTTCAAAAAGATGAAGATGTGTTGGAAGAAGTTCAGAGATTAATGACTATGGTAATTTCTTGTCTCTGGAATGTTGAGTATGAAGACAGATTGGCAAAATCAATTTGCAGAAATTGGTGGATAGGAGGAGGAGAGGAGATATGATCGAGACATATAAGCTGTTAGGAGGTTATTACCAGATTAATGTCAGGGAGGTTTTGCACAGAATGGGTGAAGATAGGAAGAGAATAAGAGGTCACTCGTGGAAGCTGTATAAGGATAAGGAGGGCATGAGCAAGGGAGTGAGGACCAGGTTTTTTGCATGGAGAATGGTGAGTGATTGGAATGCACTGCCCGAAAGTGTAGTGTAGTGCAGAGACAGTAAATATATTTAAGGCATGGTATGACAAACTATGTGTATAATAGTGGACCTCCCACAATGAGTCTTTGAATCCATGGAGGATTTTTATAATAATAATAATAATAAATAAAAAATAAACCCTTAAAATATTTTTAAAAATTAATTAAAAATAGAACTACGTTAAACATTTCTAAAGCCCTCTTGTATCGAGATTTTCTTCTCTGCTTGTTCTGGTTACTATAAGGGTTGAAGATGGTTCCTCCACATACTTGGAATGATTAATCTTGTCATTTTTGTTTAATTTTGGATTGTGTTTTAGCATTTCACAGGCTTCTTTGAATTTTCTCTCAAACCAGGTTTTGGTGAAGTGTAGGAACTTGGTACCTTTCTATGGTATGCTTAGAGTGCATGGTTTGATAGTCCTGTTTTACCATAATGGAAGTATTCATTGTGTTGTTTGCATTTGGCTTTTCTGATTAGGATCATGCATCCTGTTTCTCCTATGTAGGTTACATGTACATTGGATTTTGTAAACCCCTGGGTGGGCCAGGTATGGAAAAGGTTCTTTGGAAGAACTGAGTAAATTTTTAAATTTTGCTGGGGGTTTTCTTGATGTTGTATTTATGCAGTCTTCTATTTTTTCTGAAATGCATCTAACATAGGGTATGGCTATAGCATTCTTGTAATCTTTTTGTTTTTAGTGGTATTTTTATGGGGGATCTTGTGAACTGTTTTTTACTGTGGCTTTTTTGTTTTACAAAAATGTATGATTAATGATTTTGAATTCTTGATTTGCTCATTCGAGCATATTGTTAGTGCTCTGTGTTTGAGGGTGCTTATTAACTCCTAGTTTTTGTTATTGGCCGATACATAACACAAAAATTCATACCACCAACCAACACAAAAACTAGGAGGCATAAAGCACCCTCAAACACAGAGCCCTAACAATTTCCTCCAATGAACAAGCTCTGAACCAAGAATCTGAAATTATTAACCAAACATTTGTAAAAATGGCTACAATAAAAAAAAGTTCACAAGATCCTCTATAAAAATACCACTAAAAACAAAAAGGATTATAAGAATGCTATAGCCATAACTATGTTAGAGGCATTTCAGAAAAAAAATAGACAGAACACTACAGAAATACAACATTAAGACTACCTTCAAACCAGCAAAAAAATAAAAAAAATTACTCAGTTCTTCCAAAGATCCTCTTCCATACCTGGCCCACCAAGGGGATAACAAAATCCAATACGTTTCCCCTATGTAGGATAGGTTTCATGTACATGACTGCATGATCCAAATCAGAAAAGAAGAAAACAAACTACACATTAAATACCTCCAATATAGTAAAACAGGATTATGCTACCACACACACTCCAAACATAACACAGAATTTACTGGAAAGGCACCAAGTCACTACACCACACTAAAACCTGGTAGAGAAAATTGAAAAAGGCCTGTGAAATGCTAAAACATGATCCAAACCTGAACAGAAATGATGAATTAATCATTCCAATAATGTGGAGGACCCATCTGCAAAACAAGCAGAGAAGAAAATCTCAATATAAGAGGACTTTAGAAATGTTTAATGTAGTTCTGTTTTTAATCTATTAATTTTTAAAAATGTTCAATGTGTTTATTTTTCATTTATCTTAATTTAATTTTAATTGTTAATTTATGTTTATATTTGTTTTTTAATTCATTTTTTAATCTATTTATAATTATTTAAATTTAATATGCCAGCCTGGCTGGCAAGTGGTTAGCGTATACTCTCTCCAGTCAGAAGGCTGCGTGTTTGAATCTTGCCGTGGGCATGGATTTTTGTGATTGTCTGCAGAAAAATTAGTGGTCGGCAGTAGATGCCATTGTTAGTTGTGATCTTTGGTGGATTGAGTGGTGGAGACAGTGTTGTAGAGCAGGTGCCTGCCCTCAATGAGTCTTTGGACTCCCTAGAGGTGTCAAATAATAATAATAATATTGTTATTAATTTAGTTTTTCCACAAGATGTCAGGAAAATATCTATGTAAAAGATCAATAAGCAGTTAGAATCACTTTACTTTTGTAAAGTGCAGTGGCATGTATCTTATATCTCATACATATGTATTTTCCTGATGATGATGTCAAAAGTTACTTTCCTAATATTAAGAAAGTAATTATTTCAACATGTGTGTGTCGTGTCTCCATAAATTCTTAACAATGAATAACTCACCTTTAGTTGAAAGAGAATAAATAAAAGTTCCTCACGTCTT
This sequence comes from Typopeltis vanoorti, assembly GCF_054136105.1. Lineage (NCBI taxonomy): Eukaryota > Metazoa > Arthropoda > Arachnida > Uropygi > Thelyphonidae > Typopeltis > Typopeltis vanoorti. The sequence continues at coordinate 37,906,893 of NC_143574.1, forward strand.
GGATGGTAATTGAACCTAAGTATTTTTGACTAAGGGCTTCATCTATACCAACTGAGCTATGGAGGCTTTATAATAATAATATTGGTGTCTAATTTTCTATTCAAGTTGAATCTCTGCTGGACTTAGGAATAAAGACTATAATTTGATGCAAATTCTTTTGGTATTATCCCTGTGTGTAGAGATGTGTTGTACACTGTTAGTAAAATGGATAAGATGAACTCCAAGGCTTCAGTGCAGAATTCTTTTCTGAGGCCATCAGGTCTTGAGATTTCTTTGTGTGGCACATTTTTAAACTTTTTTAACATGATTGGCTGTGATGGGTCTATGGAATGCTATTTGCATGAGGGATGGAAAAGGATTTATCTTCCATGTCTTCCATGAACTGCAGCTAGTAGGTATGTCTATATCCCTATATATCTCTATATAGCTATATGTTTAAACTCAGGTGGAATAAGATTTCTTCAGTTTTGTGCAGAAAATGAGTTTCGAATAAATAATATCTTCTTTACTCAAAAAAGTCGACAAAAAATAACACGTAGAAACAACAGAGGATGGATGTCTACCATAGATTACATAAAAACAAAGAGAACAGTAAAACTAGATGAAATATTGGATATAAGAGTTCTAGCATATCCGGATATTGGACGTGATCATGGAATATTGATGGGAAAATTTAGATTCCAACAAAATATATATAAAGTGAAAAAGCAAAATAAAGCAACACAAGGAAATAAATTTAAAGGTTGAATTATAACAAGAAGACAGCATAAGAGTATTCTTTTTATTATTATTCAGGCCTCCATGGAGTCAAAAGACTCATTGTGAGAGGTCCTTCCTAAGAACAAAGTCTGTCAAGACTCATCGAGACATATTCTAACAAAATACACTAAAAAACAATTCCAGACAAATGTTATCAGTAATGAAAAAGATATAGATTCTCATGGGAAAATTCCAAAATGAGCATTAAACAAGCAGCATATGAAGCAATGAGACGGGGAGGGAAAAAAAAAACTGGAAAATATGAAACAAGATGGATTCCCTGGTATATTGAAGAAATGAAAGCACTATCAGAAACCAAGTAAACTGCATTTAATAAATATTTACAAGATAGAACTAAATATGAAGAATATAAAAGAATAATAAATGAAATAAATAACACAATAAGGCTCATAAAGAAAAATATTGAGAAGGTTATTCTAAAAACAACTGGAATCCAACTTTTATGAAGCACAGAAACAAGTAAGGAAAATGAATATTGGATTGCAATGATTCAAAATCAAAGACAAGAAATTTGTGAATACATAAATATACCAATCATAGAACAAGAATAATAGGAAAATTATTTTTGCAAATCATATGTGAATGGAAAGAAGAAATAAAAATCTCTGAAATACCATAGGCAGAAAACACAATGGAACTGAAATAAATAATAATTTAATGGAATAAGCCATCTCAAAATTGCTAAATAGGAAATCGTCTGGAACTGATGGAATTTATAATATTACTAAATCACTTGAGGAATTGACAACATACAAAATATAAATTAAATTACCCTTTAATATAAATATTTCCGATATTTCGGCAACGTCACATTGCCATCTTTAAAAGGAACTTACAAAAAAGGCACGTGCACGTAGGCACTACAACACAGTAACTGAGAATGAAGTGAGGAAGCTATTTTTCTCCTAAAAGTCCTGATGGTGTCCCTTAGCGGGACATGTAGGGTGTTCTTGGCCGTTGGGCTGAAGGTCTGGTGATGTAAGCCTCCCAACTTTGGGGCAGTCTCATGCAACCAAATTTGTTGAAGTTTGGAGAGTTTCTTAGGGCCGAGGCTGATTCCATGAATAGTCTTTCATATTTGAACTTGCTACGGTGTATTATTGTAGCTTTCTTCCACCGTATTGTTATTGTAGCTTTCTTCCACCGTATTCTGTGGCGTGTATCCAGAGCATGTTCTGCAAGACCCGAGTGGCTGTACTTGTGAAACCGGATGTAGTCCCTGTGTTCCGAAATTCTAATATTCGCTGTCCAGCTGTTTGGCCAAAGAAAGACAGTTTACAGCTACAAGGGACCTGGTATACATCAGGTGGGTCTAGGGGAAGTGATTGGTCTTTAGTGGAGCGGATAAGGGATGCCAATTTTCTGTATGGTCTGTAACAGGAGGTCAAGTCATGTTTTTTTTTTTTTAAGATTCTGGTAATTTTTTCCAAGGTGGCTCATATTTAGGGAATGGTGATGGATTTAGAGTAATCCTTGTTGAGGAGGGGGATTGTGGTTTATTGGTTTCAATATTTTTTGAATTTTTTTTTTGGGGGGGGGGGGTTAGCCATTTGCTTAGAAAGTATTGAGGATGCGATTTAGTTCAGTGTTTAGGGCTTTGTCATTTGAACAGATTAGTTTAGTCCTGTTGTATAGTGTTTTCACCACTCCATATTGTTGTGTGTGTGTGGGTAAGGGGTTGTTGGTGAATGTACCTGCCTGTATGGGTGGGTTTTCTATAAACTGAGAAAACCAAGTTCCATCAGGCTGGCAGGTGACTTGTGTCTAGGAAAGGAAGCTGTTGTTTTCCTCTTTTTCCAGAGTGATTTGATTCTGGGGTGTTGGTGTTTAAGTGTGTTAAGAAGGAGAGGAGCGTATCAGAGCCATTTGGCCAAATAGTAAACACGTCGTCAACGTAGCGAAGCCATATGGTTGGTTCTTGTGGTCCAGAAGCTAAGGCTTTTTCTTCAAAGGTCTCCATAAAGAAACTGGCAGAGGGTGGGGAGAGTGGTGAACTCATGGCTGTCCCCTCTATTTGTTTGCAGAATTTTCCCTGCCAAACAAAATAGCCTGAGTTCATTGTGAACTGAAATAGGGCTGAGATATCAATAGGAAATTTAGCTTGGATTAGGTGTAACGTTTCCTCGAGTGGGACATTTGTGAATAAGGAGGAGACGTCACAGCTGACCATTACATCAGTATGTTGGAGTGCAAGGTTTCTATGCTGGCTTTCAAATGGGCTGAGTTCTTTATGTGTGATGGGGTGTTGCCAGTATATTGTGCGAGCGCTTTGGCCAAATGTTTAGTTAATTTGTATGTGGGAGAATCAATGCCGTCCACTATGGGATGTAATTGCACATTTTCTTTATGTATTTTTGAGAGTCCATAAATGCGGGGGGGGGGGGGGGGGTATAGAGTTAAACGGTTTTAATGCTAGTAACTTCTACAGGCCAAGAAGTGACCTTTTTAAGGAGCCTGTGAAGTTTTCTGATTTGTGAGTTGGTGGGATTGTATTCAAGACCACCCAAAACCAACATATCCAATAAGTAATATATAGCTCTGCAGGAAATGAGGAATAATAAAGAAATCATCATCACCAAAGCAGATAAGGAAAATGCAACTGTAGTACTTAACCAGACTACACAGGTAAGCTTAAGGCTCTTCTATTAGATTGGGCTACTTACCTCCCTATCGAATACAATCCCACCAACTCGCAAATCAGAAAACTTCACAGGCTCCTTAAGGTCACTTCTTGGCCTGTAGAAGTTACTAACAGATTAAAACCGTTTAACTCTATACCCCCCGCATTTATGGACTCCTCATAGTCATATATACATGAATACATGAAGCCAGTAGGAGGAGAAATGAATGTAGAAGAATGGCATTGTGGGATAAAACTGGGAATACAGTGCCTGATTTAGAGGACATAGTGGAACTGTTCGATGAACATTTTATTGGAGCATTTCATCCTGGAGGAGTATATTTTATTACTATAAGGATAAGGCAGGTTCGAGGTGTAGAGGTGTAATAGGAGAGTGTGTTCCAAATACTGAGTACTCTGGATCTCAGTAAGGTTGTGGGACTGGATGGTATTTCACTGCGAGTTGTCAGAGAATATGCTAAAGAACTGACATCACCTTTGTCTTGGCTTTTCAATGAAAGTTTGGCTGTGGGAAAGGTGCCAAGGGAATGGAAGGAAGTTGAGATAGTGCCATTGCATACAAGTGGCAACAGACTGAAAGTGTCTAATTATATAGGCGAGTTTGTGTGTCATCAGTAGTTAAGATCTTGGAGAAATAAGTGAGGGACCATATGCAGCATTAGGCAGATGAGGGTAATGTTATCTGAGAGTCAACATGGATTTGTGAAGGGGCGCACTTGTTTTAGCAATATGCCAGCCTTTTTTAATAAAGATACAAGAGCAGTAGATGAAGGAAAGGCATATACTGTCATTTTCTTGGACATAGAGAAGTCATTTGAGAGGGTGCCACATGATAAGTTGATATTAAAGTTGCAGCAGATGGGTCGGGATGTCAGGTTGGTCAACTGGATTCAGGATTGGCTGTCCGATAGGTTTCAGAGAGTTGTGTATGGTGGAACAGTTTCAAGGAGGTAGAGGGTTACAAGTGGGGTCCCATAGGGCTCAGTACTGAGACCTATATTGTTTAACCTTTATATCAATGACATTGTCAGTGGATTGCATGGGGATGTTCAGTTGTTAGTGGATGATGCGAAGCTGGGAAGTGTTATTAGCAATAGTGCAGGTGTGGTAGCCCTGCAAGATTTGATGTGACCTGCACAGATAAAAGTGTTATCATTCTGTTGTATAAGACTCTGATCAGACCACACTTAGACTATTGTTCTTAGATTTGGTTCCCAGCATTTGAAGGGGAAAATTAACTGTGGAAAGGGTACAAAGGGAGATAATAAAGATTGTTTCAGGAATGTTCAATATTGGTTATGAGGATTGGCTGAGGGAATGTGGCCTGCAGAGTTTGGTGGATAGAAGGAGAGGTGATAGATTGAGACTTTTAAACTGTTGATATGTTGTTAAAGGGAGTTCACAGTGAGGAGTTCTTTCTCTTGGTGAAAAAGCGGGAGGGAGCTATCCCTGGAAGTTCCAAAAGGAAACTGTAAGCAAGAGAGTGAGTAGTGGTTTCTTTGCATGAAGAGTGATTGAACTGTGGAATGCATTGCCTGATAGAGTGGTTAGAGCGAGAATGGTCAATGAGTTTAAGGACTGGTATGATAGACCTGTGTTTCCTATTAGGTACCTCACACGATGAGTCTTGATAGACTGTGTTTCTTTGGAAAGACCTACCACGGTGAATCTTTTGACTCCATGGAGGTCTGAATAATAAGAATGTTAAAAAGGCTCAAGAAAATTCTTAAAGGGAGAAATATAAGGAATCTGAAAAATCTTTTGCTAAGGGCAAAATACAGGAAAAGGGAAAATCTGCATTGTTATGAATGTGATGAAAAGGATGTCATATGAAGGTTTTGAACTCCCTAAATCCAATGTAAAATCTAACTTCTATTCTTGTAATGTTAAACACAGAAATTAAAATTTGAGTGTTGTAAACTCAAAAGCCATGTAAACATTATTCAGAGAATGGCATTCAGTTCATACTTCCAATAGTAAATGCTTGACTACCATAGTGAGGGATAACTATTCAGCGACATCAGATTATTATTATTATTATTATTATGTGATACCTCAAGAGGTCCAAAGACTCATTTAGGGAGGGAAGGAACTCTACTCTACAACTTCACTTAATCCACCAACTACAGCGAACCGCTACTATCACATCACCTACACCATTGCCATCTACTGCCCACCACCACTAGCATTTTTTGTCTGTAAATTGCATGTGTTCAAGGCCAATTTGTCTTTATGCAGCATGAAAAACCCAATTTTCTGGGAGAAAAAAACCTTGCTACCTCTATATGAGATCTTCTAAATCACCTTTGGTTGAAAAAATCCATATATAAAGATTCTTCTTCGCAGAATGAGAATCGAACTTAGGCCTTTTCCAATTGAAGGCACAACATACAGTCATTCTTCCAATTGCACTATGGAGGCACTTGATTATCTAGATAGGGGTGCTAGATTATCTTACATTAATCTTTTAGCAGCAGCCAATTCTGATTAAATAAATAAATAAAAAGAAAATTATAACTTTTGGTTTTATTATTTATTTTGTAGTGAAACATTTCCTAAATTATTATAATATATCACAATATAAATTATTGTGACACCTCCAAAGAGTCTAAGGGCTTATCGAGGGAGGGCATGTACCTGACAACTCTTCGTCTGCACCAACCACAGTGAACCGCATCATCTATACCAATGCCATCTATTGCCCACCACCACTAGTATTTTCACAGACATTCACAAACAAACATGTGGGATTGATCCTGCCATGCCCATGGCAGGATTCAATCCCACAGCCTTTTGGCTGGAGAGTGGATACTGTAACCACTTGGCCACAAGGCTGACATTATCTCAAATGTATAAAAAAATACATTATTCCTTGTAATAATTGGAAATGTTCATATAAGAAAGCTTTGTATATTTACAGCCCAATGGAAATCATTTGAGTGTGATGTTTTATTTGTAAAAAGAACTCGCCTATAATATTATTTTTTTTATTTCTGCAAAATAAATTTGAGGGAAGAAATTATAGAACTTTCCGACGATGCTTTCACGCCACTGAAAAAATGCAAGCTTGTTTACAAGCAACCTTCATCTCACCATCATATTACTTACCATGATATCCAGTAGTATGCTTCTGTGAACATTGTACTTCCATAGAGGAAGTTGAATTAACGAACGAGAGAGAGAATAATAGACAGCTTTTGCATTCATTAGAACAAAGAAAGAGATGACGTTTTAAATGAGAGTTGGAAGTTTTAGGGTAGAAATAGAGTTTTTAAGAAAATTCTGAAGCCAAAAAGGTGGATAAGAGTTTTATGAGGCGAAACATATATAGTTAAATATATGAATAGGTATCCCAAAATCAACGGATGAATTTCTTTTATATGAAGTGGTGAGAGATAAAAATGATTATTTAGTTTCTCCCAAAGCAAAGGGCAGTTCCTTTTTGATGCAGTATGGAGCAAACGTATTCCAGATAAGTACTAAAATAGTAAGAGATCAGTTTTTTGTATTTAAGAATAACAATGAAACTTCCACAAGAAAACTGGGAACTTCACAATTATCTTCATCTTCTAAAGAAATAAAGGAACTGATAGTGTAAAGAAGATATTAAAGAAATGGCTAGCTTGGTTGGCCGAGTGATAAGCGTATCCACTCTCCAGCCAAAAGGCTGTTGGTTTGAATCCTACAGTGGGCATGAGTGTTTGTGATTGTCTGTGAAAATACTAATGGTGGTGATCAGTGGTAGATGCTGTTGGTGTAGATGATGAAGATAATTGCGATTGGTGGAGTGGAGACAGAGTTGTTTTATAATTTCATTTCATAACAAACGAAATATCTGTTTAGGTTCAAAAGTTCCACTTCACAAATAACTTCAGAACCATTACTGACAATTTCAGGAGAAGTCCAGGACTCATGAACTACCAGATTTTAAATTAAAATCTGGTACTTCAATATGAGCTATTAATGAGCCTCGATGAGTCTTTGGACACCATGGAGGTATTACATAATAATAATAATGATAAATGTTTTTAAGAATGTGCAAAAATTATTTTCTTGTTTTAAAAAAAAAAAACAGGTATGAGTTAAGCAATTTATATTTTATGGCCACTGCTGAGAGCTGAAGAAGCTGTTATGAGTTTAAGGCAGGTGTATTCTCACAAAATCCTGAAATGTTTGAAGAGAAGAAATCTAATGTAATTTTATGTTCTTTAATTGTGTTAAATTTGAGATAAACATATTTAAAATACAAAATATTGTATACAGCTTGTGAAACAAACATTTCACACACACTATTTAAGGTAATATCAAAAATCTAAACCAATATTATTTGTAAATAAATACATTATTTTTGAATTTCCTTTGTCTCTCACTCAATTTCTTAATTCATCATAATAATAATATCCTGGATATGAATCTATGGTATTAACCAATCATTATTCTTATATTATTATTATTCAAGCCTCCATGGAGTCAAGAGTTTCATTGTGGGAGGTCCTTCCTAGGAAACACAAAGTCCCTCATATCACACATTGAACTCTTTGACTGTTCTTGCTCTCACTACTCGATTAGGCAATGCATTCCACTGTTCAACCACCCTCCATGCAAAGAAACCAGTCCTAACTCTCTTGCTCACAGCCTCCTTTCGTAACTTCCAGGGATGGCCCGTTTTCATCATTTAGGAATTCCATGCAAGGAAATCATGAGAAGCAGAAAATTTAAATTCGTTTGTAAATCTGATAGGCAATTTTAATCAAGAGAAATAGCTAGAAAACTTTTAATAGCTCATACTGAACTACCAGATTTTAATTTAAAAGTGTGTCATGAGTCCTGGACTTCTGAAATCATCAGTAATAGTTTTGATGTTATTTGTGAAGTGGAACTTTTGAACCTACACAGATATTTTGTTTGTCATGAAATTGAAATTATAAGATTGCAAGGTATTGAGTAGTAAAACCCTGCTTATAATTTCCAGTTTCTCAGTCAAATGATTCCTCCACTCCTCCTTTTAAGTCTTCAGATTCTCAAGAGATTTGTATTCTTGAAAAAGATTATACTGATGTATCTAAGAATCTAGATCCTTGTGAAGCACTTGTTCAGAGTATACTAAACAACATTTCTTCTAACAAAGATATGGCTATTGTCTGGAAGTTTTTAAGGTTACTTAAGAAACTTGGTACACCATTTACTGATGGGATATCAAATTTATCAGACAAATGTGATGGAGCATGCTATTCATAAACCAAATTTTGTGAGACAGTAACAAACATAATTTAAGTATGCTGAAAAATTTAAGCAACTCATACAGGAGCAAATGCAGGCAGGAATTATTCTGCCATGAAAATGTTTGTGGAATAGTCCAAACCTTTACTAATCCTAGAGAGGATTGGTAAAGCAGTTTGTTTCCTTTCTTTTGTTGATGATGCAATTTTTATATTTCTGCATTAAATTTTTTTTTTGTAAAAGTTTTGTCAGCAAATGTAATAAATGCAAATCATGTTGGGAGCAGAAGAATGAAGTGGCTAATATTAAGGATATAAAGCTGGATTGTGGAAGTGTAGAAAATGCAGCAAAAGCAGTGAGTGACAGTGATTGAAATATGAATATACATTACTCCAGCATGTAGTGCATATCTTATGAAATTCATTGTTGTTATTTTATGGAATTGTCAGTTCACTGAAGATAATTATTAATTTCAGATAAAAACATTTGATTTTGTTATTTCATAAACTAATTGTGTGTGTATATGTTCAAAGAATATTTTCACTTCAAAGAAAAATTCTCTGTAATTTCCCTATCAGGTATATCAATAATCATTTTTAAAATTGTTCCACTGCATAAAGGTGGTGAAAAGACTGAATTCAAATTATAGGCTGGTCTGTAAATCTATGGTGAACTATCTTACTTATGTACTATAACAAGGTGACAAATACCTTGGACAGGGGAGATGCATATACAGTAGTGTACTTAGATTTTACAAAAGCTTTTGATAGACTGCCACATGACAAGTTCTTAAATAAACTGAAACAAATGGGATTGGATAACAGACTTCTGAGTTGGATCACTGACTGGCTGTCAGATAGGTATCAGAAAGTTGTATATGGGGGTGCAGTAACCTAAAAGAGAAAAGTCACTAGTGGTGTACTGCAGGGGTCAGTTTCGGGCCCACTGTTGTTCAATTGTGTGCTAATGATATTGGGATAGGTTTAACTAGTGATATGCAGCTGTATGTAGATGATGTAAAACTGAGGAGAGCAATACAGAGTCAAGCAGATGTTATGGCTTTACAAGAATACTTCAACAGATTGCATGAATGGGCAGGTAAGTGGAACTATCAGTTCAATGTTACAAAGTGTAAGGTTTTGAGATTTGGTAAGTGATGATGGGTTGCAAGGAGGGAGTGAGGAGCAGGTTCTTCAGTTGGTGAGTGGAATACATTGTCTGAGTGTGTTGTGAATGTAGACACATTGAATCAGTTTAAATCCCAGTTGGATAAACATTGTATGCAATATTGTGTACCATCCATGATGAGTGTCTGTCACCATGGAGGTCAGATGCTAATAATAATAATATACACAACTTATCTATCAGTTCCAAATATCACTGCTAAGCTCCAGAACACTACTCTCTAACACAACAATTTTCTTTAATTTATTTTTTTTATTACATGGTTATTCCATTCATAATGTGTAGGCCTTTAGAATATCTTCATTACAATCATCAAATTCCTGAGGTACGTTCTCTAGAATGGTACAGTATAGCATGACAGAACTACACGATTAAGTTTAGATTATTATTAACTTCCTATCAAAAGATTTTTGTCCAAATTAGTCTGTCCCTTGTTAGCTTGCTTTTCCATGCAAGCAACTTCAACATGTGTGTTCCCATCTGAAACAATCACTATTTTTTAGAGTTTACGCTGTAATTCAAAAGTTTGTTTTTTGTTTTCAAAATTTCATTTTTTTGAAAAAAAAAATGGCAGTATATGGCTTTCCTTCATCAACTGCTCATCACTATTATAAAAGGCAATCATATTACTAAAGCAAGAGTGCTCCTTAATAAATCCATGTTGATTCTCACAGATAACGTTACCCATGTCTGCCCAAATATATAGTCCCTCACTAATTATTCCAAGACCTTAACTATCGATGACACACAAACTGGCTTATAATTAGACACTTCCAGTCTGCTACCACCCTTATGCAATGGCACTATCTTACCTTCCTTCCATTTCGTTCCATGGGCACATTTCACATAGCCAGACTTTCATTGAAAAGCCAGGTCAATGGAGCTGTTAGTTCTTCAGCACAGTCTCTCAAAACCCTTGGTGATGTACTATCCAGTCCCACAGCTTTAACTGACAAACAGATTAATCAGCATTTTTTGAAAACATTCTCCTCTTTCACCCCTCAAACCTGCCCTATCCATCCAGCATTAAAACTTACTTCTCCAGAATGAAATACTCCAATAAAGTGTTTGTTGAACAACTCCACTATGTCCTCTGCATCAGTCATTCAATTCCCATTTTTATCCCACAGTGTCATTCTTCCACAATCATTTCTCCTCCTACTGGCCACATAGCTAAAAAATTCCCTAGGATTTTCTTTGGATCTTAGGGCCTATCTCTTCTCATATTCTAGATTCCCCTTTCCTTACCATACTAGTCATTCTCCTGGACTGAGTCTTATATTCTTCACACATCTGCTCTCCACCCTCTCCTTATGAGGGAAAATATATTCCCTCACAATTTCCCAAGCACAATTGATATCCTGGCCTTCCAATTTTGCCCTCCAAGGAACTACTCCAAGTTCATATCTGAGATTATTATAATCACCTGCCTTATAATTTCACATATGTTCCCTTCTCTTTGATACTTCTGCATTTCTATTCATTTTCCAAGTCAAAACCACATGGTCACTATCTCCAACTATTGGGAGAAATGTCATCTCAATTATCATCAGCTATTCTGATACTATGACCAAATCCAAAATTCTTGAACCTCTTGTTCCCTCCATTTCATGTTGCCAAAGACATTTGTCCCTCAAGAATTCTAGATTTTCCATTCCCATATTACTACATGCTTTTCCTCTTCCCAATTTATACTGCTGTAGTTAAAATGCTCCATAATAATCACTCTTCTTGCACTTGTCAAGCTCAACTTCCTAATGATCTCCTGCTCCCTAACCTCTGTGCTCCTTGGCTTGAAGCAACACCCCACTAAATATCCTGTGTTTCCCACCTCTACCTCACACCATATGCTTTCAGAACCATTAGTGTCACTGGCTTCCAAAGCCTCCACTTTTTGAAGACATGTCATCACGTATCATAAGCAGTACTCCACCACCTCGTTTTCCCTTCCTATCCTGCCAAAAAAAGGCTGTACCCTGCTACTTCTATCCTTGTTATATCATCTTCTGTCAACTACATCTCAGATCCCAATAATCTTTGGGCAGGCTGATGCTATCAGTGCCACCAATTCATCACCTTTTTTCTAGATACTCTTGGCATTAGTATTAAGCATAAAAATGTCATTGTTTCTATGCCTATCATTATCCCCTCTAGACTTGACTGGAGGTCTAGAGGGGATAATGCTCTCGCCACCTGATCTCTCAGCATTACCTGAGTACAGTGAAGGAGGATGACATTACCTTGATTATGTAAGGCAATGTCGCCCCTTACATTACAGCATCCATTCACACAAGAGGCCACTGCTGGGAATTCTAATTTTCCTGCATTGACATACTGACTCAGTCAGAAAACAGCTATCTCTGCAGATGTCTATGCTCTCCCTTATTCAAATGCAAGTAGTCTCACACATACAGTTCCTTTCTTTCCTTAAATACCGTCCAAGCATCCATATTTTCCAATCCTCTCTCTTCTGATTTTTCTGGCTATTATGCTATTCATTATTACTGCCCTTCTGCTCAGCTCATCATTATCATACCTAGGCAACATAAGCACTATCTTTCCTTTGTGTTTTCTTTTGTACAACCTCAAGCATAAATCTGAGATCTCTCGCTACCTGATTTACACTGCCTCTCAAGTCATTCGTGCCTACCATCACAATCATCTCATTCACCCTTTCACCCTGCTTAATTGTCATAGCCACTTTCTATCATTTCTCCAAACAAACACTCCTCTGGCATCCTATCTTGCACACCACGGATCAGCGAACCTGCATTCATCTCGCATCTTACCACTCTGTTCCTTGTTTGCTTACCTGTATCACTTTCTCTCTCTCCTCTAACACTTTGTTTGTTCCCTACTCACCTGCCATTACTCTATCCCTGGTTCCAGCACTCCTTTGCATTCTTCTCATTCCCTCTTTCCTACTGTTTCAATTCTCTCCTCTTCTATCATCCCTATAATTCTCTCTCCTTCCTACCCTGATTTTCCTAGCATTCATCTTTCTTCCATTCTCATCTTTCACACCTCATCTCATTCCTGAGACATCCACCTTCTCTTTCAGCTCATCTATCTCTCTCTTCATGTTAGCCATTCATCCTCCCAATTAAGACCATAATTATTGATTGCTATATCGATAGTTTTTGTATTAGAAAATGCAAAATTAAAGATAAAGTAGTTCTGCTAATAAAAAGTTTATTGTTTAAAATAGAATCTGTAGAACATATTTTATGAGCTCTGTTGACTAAAGATTTGATAACGCAATATTTCTGATAAGGGTGATAACGCGAGTTAGAATCTGTGTGTTTACCACAATGAGTTGATTTTCTATATACTGAGAACTGTAGACTGTTTGGTTGATATAGAATGAGAACATTCAGAAAAGGAAGACAATTGTTATCTTCTACTTTCAGTGTAAATTTGATTCTTGAGTTTATGGAATTAATTTTTCAAGAAATTAATTAAGATCAGATAAAGAGGAGTTCTATATGGCAAAAACATCAACATATCTATATGACCCACTAGGTGGCCAAGGTGTTGCACGTGCATTCATACTGCTCCTGCCTTTTCTACCTTTTATGTTTATCCACAAGGAAGGACGTTTTTTATATAGATATATTCTCCAATCTGAGAGCTATCCACTCATCCTAGTCATGTATGCATAGTGTAGTGATAAGTGATTTAGGACAGTTTTCTTCTCCTGATGTACGAGTTCCTATATTTCTTCAACTTTGATGCCATAATTCCTTCTTTGCCACCTGCACTAGCTGCATTCCTCAACTGTGGCTATCACCAGTGAAGGATTACCTACCATGGCAATTGCACATTCTTGTACTACCACTGACACAGCAAAGCAAGGACCCCATGACTTCTGACCCGGAAGGAAGAGCAAAGTTCACAGGAGCTATGGACATGGAAAACAGGTCAGTTGATTCCAAATCTTACGCTAATGTTGTATAAAACAGAAATATCCTATCATCCCAAAACAGTGACTTCACACATGAATGCCACATCAACCAGCAAACCGATTAACAGAAAAATAACTATCACTGCTAGCAACGTCTCTTCGAGAAAATGGAATTCTTATCTTCGCAACTAAAGAAAACATCACACTAGAAGAGTATCCGATGGCGATCGCCAAAATTGTACCTGCAAAAAATATTACTGATGCTTCCTGAGTAGCTGGTATTGTGCAGGTGTATTTCGGCCACATCTCATGGGCGCAAACTGTACTGCAAAAAAAGGTGTAGATATAGGCAATTATCACTTCAAAGTAGCCCCAATAGCACTGGCCCTGACAAAAGTAACCATATCAAATGTTCCCCTGAAATTCCACATCAACTCAGATCTGTGTTAAAGATATGGTTCTGTCACAGGAAAAATATGCACACTGTTGGCAGCCATGAAAGCCTGAATTCGTCCATGTTAAACTTTTGAAGACAGGCATTAATGCACTTTCCAAACAATGCATTACACAACCTTCCAAAATTAATCTTCATGGACATAAATAGAATAACCTACACTTTCTACTTATCTCTCATCACAGTGCTTCTTTTGTCATGTAGAGGGTCACATTAGGAAACAACATCCCTATATTACCAAGGATTCATCAACAAATATCCTAGTACAGAATAGCAAACCAGTTGAACAGAACATTGTACTCTAAGAAAATCCAAGCATAGGAAAAAGTAAACCAAAACCTCTCTCCCCATCATGAATCTCAGAGCCAAGAAAATTCCAAACTGGAAAAGACAAGGTTCTGTCAAGTAATGACATCCAAAGCTCTATAACGAAATCTCACAGCACAAATAGCATGAAAACATGGATCCTCCCAACAGAGATGACTCAGATAGACTAATTAGAAGCAATCCACAGACAACAACCAGAATCACCAACCCAGCCTCCCATTAAGTCAAAACCTTATCCGATAGAAGAAACTGCTCAAAATGGCCTTTCATCACCTGCAGCCAGTCAAGGAGAAACACTGTTCACAAACGATGAGGAAACTACACTCCAATATGACGGCTTAGAAGAGGAAGAAGCTGAGGGGGAAGGGAACTTCCCCACACTGAGGGTCCCCTAACCATGAAGCAGCTGTCATCCTTCATACAGAAAGTATGAGGCTCCCTTCACAAATTAATTATAGCCATTAAATACACTGCAAGAATCCTGGAACTAATATCTCAACTTCAGAATCTTCACTCAAAATTGAAATGTAAACAGAGCAGAGTAGAGGTTAACAGGAGTAAGTGAATATACTACCTGATTAATGGGCTACAACCACAATACCAGGAACAATATTAGATTCAGCCTACAATTAAACTTTCATAAACATAATGTCATTGAGCCTTCTTTCAATGCAAGAGGATGTGCCTCTGCTTTACTCAACAGAATAGTCCTTGACCAGGTACAAAAACATCATAGACCTATTACTTCTGCAAGAAACAAATATCAACTCCTCATCCAATTTATCTAGAAGATGGGCAGAGTGGCCTTATGACCTACATAACTCTGCAACCCAACAACATCATGGAGCAGGAGTTAGCTTAGGTGTACATCAATCTCCCTACAAAATAAGAGTCATTGCTGATATACCAGGATATGCCTTGCATGCTCATAAAACCACACAACCATAATACCCTGCATGTGTTCAATACCTATATACCACAGCAGGATGCTATGGCATCACAAATCTTAGATTTCATGCAAAACCATCTTTCTAGTATTGACCAAAAACAAATCATAATAGCTGGAGACTGGAATTGCACTCTTGACCAAGAAAAAGACAGACTTCGATGTACTGAACATCGTAGGTCATTAATAAACCAACTTCAAACACTGATAAACAATAATGAACTCGTTGACGTCTTTTGCCATCAACATAAGAAGTCCAATACATGGAGGTCAGCAACCACAGCAAATAATAGGCCACTTTACCAAGCATGACTGGAGAGACACTACATTTCCAAACACACTGTTCCTCTAGTTAGAAACATCTCACATTCCTTCCTACATCTCAGATCATTGCTTCATCAAGCTGCAACTTTCATTATTGTTGGAAGCATCCAAATCAGGAAGTGCCTATTGGATCTTCAACAATACCCTCCAAAGATCCAGAATACATAAACACTCAGGCTTTAATAACTAACCTCACTCACTTTATGGGAATACAGAACCAATGAAAACATGGTGGTTCCACCTAAAATCTTTTACACAAATCAGACACCAGAAGAATCAGAGAAGCATTAGCATCAGACAACTTGAAGAACAGCTCAAGTATCTCCCAGAAGAAAGCCCTGAATATCATTCAGCCCTCCAAGCCATGCAAAGACACTCAAAATTATCTGCAAAAGGTGCAGATAATTCTGAGTGTCTGCAAATAATTGGTCCAAGTTGACTCCAGAAGACAGAAGACTTGGAAGAACTCTGTTGCAAGACCATCAACACCAGGAGATTTGTTCTTTGGCAGGGAAAAAATACCAGACAGCAAACTGCATCTCCTCTATTAGACTTCAAAATGGCAGCATCACAGAAGATTGAAGTAAAATCACTTCTGAAATCCTACAAGAATCCATACAGCTCCACAGGAACATCCCATCATGCCATTCACAAAACACTGAAGAAACAAAAAAAATCTCTGCAACAGATCGAACCACTTAGAAAACAAAATCATGCTAGATGAACTGAAAACTATGTACATCACTGCCAAAGAACAAATCTCCTGGCATTGATGGTCTTGCAACAGAGTTCTTCCAAGTCTTCTGGAGTCAACTTGGACCACTTCTCAAAACACTGCAAGAAGCCTACGTCAATAGCCTCCCACAATCTGTCACGACCTCTGTAGCATGATTATTACCAAATCAGTGGGACCACACAGATACCTGAAACTGGCGTCCGATCTCCCTAATTAATACTGATTGTAAAATCATTTCCAAAGTTATAGCAAACCGAATAAATCTAACACTGCCTGAAGTTATTGGCCAACATCCGTGCTCTGTTCCAGGAAGATCAATACATGATAACCTCCATTTAATAAGAGATCTCATCCACATCGCAAACAGTCAACATGAAAACTTTTCACTTGTCAGCCTTGATCAGGAGAAGGCTTTTGACAGGGTAGAGCACGAGTACCTTTATGAAGTCCTAAAGGCATTTGGCAATGGTCCTCTCATCATTGAAATAGTGCAATTGCTCTACAGAGATGCACACTTCTGTTTAAAAATCAACAAGCTCTCATACTGTCATACTCGAGGGATCGAGCAAGGATGTCCTCTCTAGACAATTATACACACCGACCATAGAACCCTTCTTAAAAAGAGTACATGACACCATCTCCAAATGAACCAGCATAGAGCCACATCAAAAAATAACCCTACCAGCATATGCCGATGACGTCACTAATAGTCCGAAATGAAGAAGAAATGACAGTAACTGAAGAAGCAGTCTATATGCACAAGCCTCAGCAGCCAAATTAAATTCTGCAGAAACCACTGGCTTGTGGTCAAGCAGATGAAAGGCTAGAAATGATTCCCCAATTGAGTGTACTTGGTCAAGTGAAGGACAAATATACTTAAGCATGCACCTTTGCAACACCAAAATATATAACACACTGATCTGAACACAACTGTACAACCATTTTAAACAGGTGCTAGGTAAATGGAACAGCATTCATTCCATGTCCTCACTTAGAGGAAGAGTACTAACAGTTAACCAGATGGCTGCAAGTGTTTTATGGCATACCCTCAAAGTACTCACGTCCCGAAGAATTTCTCCACCACATTCAAAAGGCAATCAAACATTTCCTCTGGAACAATACTAATTGGACAACATACTCTGAACTATGCAAGCCACTCAGTAAGGGAGGTCAAGGCCTAATTTCCCTTGAAAACAAGATTAGAACCATCCGGATAATCTTCCTCCTCAAAACACTTGAGTGCAATCATACTTATGCAACCACATCACGAAATCGTCCACCAGAGGACTTACACTTTCCACAATCCTCCGAATGGCCAGTTCCACACCATCTCTTAACCTACCTCATTTTTACAGACTCTTTGCAGCGGTGGAAACACAGACCTTCATCACACACTGACAGGATCAACAGAGTCAGCTGTTCTTACAGAATCATTATTTTTGAACAGAAACATGAGTCACAAATGGAGCCTTTTCTTTTTTCTACATGGAACTGGGCAGGAATAAGAATCATAAGAGACTTCCTGACCCAGACCCTGAAGTGGAAAACATTCACGAGCCTACCAATAAAGAATCCAAAAGCTGAAAAGCCATATCAACAGATGCAAGCTGCTATTATAAAAGCCTATCCAGATATCTCTGCACCTCAGAAAATCTATATTCCTTCTAGAAACTGCTGGAAGCTGATATTTCAGCTTGTAAAATCTGAAGCCTCACTTCCAATTCTTCCCTCTAACTACAAGAAAATATACCATTTCTTCATGTCAGTGCCTCCAACTTTGCCCTCTGTATATTCATCCTTAATCCTCTCATCTGCAAGGCTGCATATGTCACTTAGTTTTCAGTATGATCTTCCATGTAAATCGAAGTGTTCCAAACCAGATTCCGACATGGAGACTATGGCATAACATCCTGCCAACTCGTAAGCTCAGAAATTGATTTGTGTCTATTCTGCAAAGTTTCAGGTTCCTTGGAACACATATCTAACCTGTCCTGCAAACAAAGCAATGATAACCTGTCCTGAACACTGCCTCTAGCACTGGTAACTACACATACAGCCAAGAAGACTACTGGAATTTAGTCCATACAGAAAAAACAGACACAGAATATGTAATTTCCTCTTCATCTGCAATAAGGCCATCATCTACAGCTTCTACCTAAAACACACAAGAAATAACCAGCACCCATCCATTGCCAAACGCTCATGTATAGCCTTCATTGGAAACTGCAAAGCAGGCTTTTACTGTAACTTGATTACTACAAAGAAACAAGAACTGTTGCTAAATTCATAGGAGTGGAACCCAACTGGTACCCTGTTCTGGATTGCTGATGACAATACACTTCATCTGAAAGAAAATTAAGATTGAAACTGAACTGTAATGTTGATTCATTTATTGAACTTTCTATTGTATATCCAAAAGGATAATCTTCCTTTCTCTGTAATATATATACTTAAGTATATAGTCCTTTTGTTACTTATCTTCTAATGTATATTTTATCAAGTTAATATATAACTATTGTTTGAATATATATATATTGTTTGAAATGTTCCATAAAGTAATCAGTAAGAGTTGGGGAAAGGGAGACCCATAGCTTCTCTGTTTGTACAGTTTGTTCTGGCAAACAAAGTATCCCAAATTAATGCGAAAATCAGATAATTTTACAATACCAGGAAGAAAGTCATTATGAATTAATTCAATCACATCTTTCTGACAGATATTTTTAAGGAGTGAAACTATATCGAAACTTCCTAGATCTGTGAATTTTAAGAATAAAATTTCAGGAATATCCTTACAAGCTATTGAATATTTTATGAAAGAAGCAGAGTTTCCTGTAAATATATGAAGAACATTAGATATTTTGAGATATTCCAGTTTACAATACATCTTAAAGGCACATTTTCTTTATGTAATTTAGGAAGGTCATACAGTCTAGGAGCAAAAGAATGATGAACGTTTAGCCTTTTTATTCTTTCTTCATTGCAAGAATGTACTTTGTCCAATATCCTGTATTGATCACACATCAATACAGGATAAGTGTATTGATTTGTGATTAAGTTGAGTTGCTATCAATGCTTCTGTACAAAGAATGATCTCAGAGTAGAAGATTTAGTTTTCTAAAATAATTGATACTTCATACAACTGTTTGTAAACCTGCCAGCAGTGTGAGGACTGCTGTGAGAAAAGGGTATATGTGGAACGACAAGGGGGGGGCGATTATGAAGAGCTCAGGAAACAGCTTGCAGGTGTAGCATGTAATAAGGGGTTAGTTGGAAAAGAGATCAGTGCACCTTTGGGGATTTTCAAAACCAATCTAGTAGATTGCAATGTCTAAATGTATTCCAAGGGTGAGAAGGTTAAATAAGGTAGGTGTGAGATGGATGAATAAAGAGATTAATAAGCATGTGATACAGAAAAAAAGGGATTGGAGGCATAAGAGAAGTGGAAATAACCAATTCCATGCAGTTTACAAAGACTAAACAAGGAGGACGAGTTGTTTGGTGAGAGTAGCTAAAGAGAGCTATGAATAGCAGCCAGCTAATGAAGCCAAAGTGAATACTAAGGAGTTCATTCGATATGTAGCCAGCAAAGAGAAAGAATGATTATGGAAGGATGAGTTTTTGATTGGAGAAAATGGTATAAAGATAGCTATTGCAGAAGGTGTGGTGGAAATACATACATAATGAGAAGTTCATAAAGGTCTTTCAATCTTGTGAATGTGACTTCATGGAGAGATTGAGAGCAGTTGATGATGGGAAAGAGACTGACTGTAAGTGAGCAAGAGGTGTATGAGGAGTTGAGCAAACTAGATGTAAATAAGTCTGTGGGATTTGATAATATATCACCAAGTATTCTGAAGGAAGGTGCCACAGAGTTGACCTGCCTTGACATAATTTTTTAATATGAGTCTTGCACTCGGGCAAGTTCCTAAGGAGTGGAAGCAGGGCAAGATGGTGCCATTTCATAAGGGAGGTAATCTAACTAAAGCATCAAACTACACATCTATAACCACAACGTGTAGTGTCAGGTGTTGTGGTTAAGTTGTTGGAGAAGCTTGTGAGACTAGAATCCAGAATTGGGTTGAAAACAATAGTATCATCTTTAATGCATGGATTTGCTAAAGGGAGGTTATGTTTTAGTAATCTACTTATTACAATAAAGTGACTGCTTCCCTGGATAGAGAAGGATACACAGTAATATACTTGGATTTCACAAAGGCTTTTGATAGATTACCTCATAAGTTGACAGTCAAACTATAGCAGATTGGTAGATTACATTAGCACATTGGATTGGAGATGGGCTGATAGGTATCAACAAGTTGTGTATGGGGGAGTGATATCCAGGAAAAGGAAAGTCACTAGTGGAGTGCCTCAGGGGTCTATTTTAGGTCCATTGCTGTTTAACTTTTATATTAATGATATAGGTGAAGATTTGGATGGAGATATTCAGTTGTTTACAGATGATGCAAAGTTGGTACGAACCATTAAGAGTAGAGAAAATGTTGTGGCCTTACAAGAAGACTTGAATAAATTGAGTGATTGGGCATGGAAACAGGAAAGTGAATGTCAACATTGCAAAATGTAAGGTTTTAAAATTTGAAAAACAAAGATGGGATGCAGAATTTATGCTTGGTGAGGATATATTGTGGAGGTGGAAGAAATAAGAGATCTGGGGGGTGATAGTGGATAAGGATCTGAAATTTAGGGGACACATAGCCAAAATTGTGAAGACAACACAAAGGCTTTTGGGAATGATGTGGAGGACACTGACTTGTAGGAAGATTCTTGTTCTGTTGTATAAGGCTTTGATTAGGCCACACATGGACTATTGTGCCCAGATTTGGTCACTGGGTTTTCAGAAGGATGAAGAGATGTTGGAAAGGGTCCAAAGGCGACTGACTAAGGTAGTTTCTGACCTCTGGAATGTCGAGTATGACGAAAAGATTGAGAAGATGTAATTTGCAGTCTGGTGAACAGGAGAGTTATGATAGAGACCTACAAGTTGGTAAGGGGTTGTTATAGGATCAATGCTGGAGAAGGTCTACAGAAAATAGTGGGAGATCGGGAGAATCAGAGGTCACCCGTGGAAACTGTATAAAGAGGGTGGGAGTAGGAGAGTGAGAGACAGGTGTTCGACAAGGCATTCCAATTAAATGATTGGAAAGCCTTGCCTGAGAGTGGTGTCTGTTAAGAATTTGAGTGTTTAAGACAGGGTATGAGAAGCTGTGTGTGTAATAAAGGACCTCCCAGATGAGTCTTTGATTCCATGAGGTCTTGGGGTGATAATAATAATGAACTACAACTGCACAACCTTTGTCAGCCTTAGTAATAACTATTTTCTTATGTTTCAGAGAAAATAAGGCTTAGCATTCTTTATTAGAGAGATTTTTTCAGGAGACATCTAATTTAATAAAATATATGCTACTTGAAATCTGATATTACTTACTAAATTATATGATTGGTTATGAAGGCTTTATCTACAATATATATGAATTCCATGATCAGAAAGTTGTTTGGAACAACTTTCTATTCAGTTTTTCATAATACTGACATTTCAATTCTAAATGAAATATTGATCAGTTTAAGGAGTCAAATTTATTGTTAGACAAGATCAGATCTCTTTGCCTGAGCTAAGATTTATCTCTAGTCTCTCTTAGCATAAACTTGTCACATCAATTGCTTCCTCAGCATTCAAAAAACTTGGCACTCTTTGGTTTAAATGTCTATTTTACTCCCAGCCAACTCCTGACTATATACAAATCCCAATTCCACCCATACTTAGAATACTGTTTACATGTTTAGGGTGGTGCACCTAAAACCTCTTAAAATCCTTGATGTTGTCCATAGGCAGGCAATTAGGCTCATTGATGATCCCTCCTTTACAGATTTACTTCAGCCTCTATCTCATAGATGCCATGTTTTAGCACTGTCTATTCTATGGTTACTTCCATGGTCATGCCTCCAGTAAATTGGCAAACTATCGTTCCTCCACCTTCTGTTACACCTCTTAATACAAAAGCAGCAGCTGCCCAGCATAGCATTACAGTGCAACTGCAAACAAAATCTGCCTCTCCTCTTTCTTCTGAAGTTTGTTTGAAGATGAAGTTTGCTTTCACAGGAAAAAAACTGGGAACTTTTGGATGGTAACTTAATTCATAGGAAGTACAGCTTAAATATGTAATTTAAAGATATTTAATTCTTAATAAAACAAATAATATTCCAAAATATTTCAGAGCTCAATCCTAGTAAATTCTTGCATAATGCAGTAATAACCTGAAATGAATTAAAATAACCGTAAAGTAGGAAGCACGCACCTGCTTTGATAAGGGACCAAAACCACCCCTTGATTTCCAAACTGACAAATAATCAATGCAGTTGGTTGTGTATGGTGCTGGAAGGAGATTTTTTACTGTCTGAAAAACAATACAAAACAAACACTCAATGCTAGTTAACAAGTGTATATAAAAAGCAGGTTTCAGATATTAATAATAGATAATCAAAATATGAAGGATGGTATTTTTTTTTGAGACTTAACGATTCAAACAAACGTTTATGGTCACTTTGTGTATGTCAACTAGACATACTTTTCTTATGCCTTGTAATGGCACAGTGGCAGAATGGTTAGTGCATCTGTTCTCCACACAACAGGCTGTGGTTTGGCTCCTACTATGGGCATGGTTGTTTGCTAAAGTCTACAGATGGCATATGAATTTCATTTTATAATGCGAGACACCCCTGCACCTTCACTACTTATTGGAGCCTTGAAAAAAGTTCCATGTTTGAATATTAGGATTTCTGTAATCTGGTTCATGAAACCAGATTACAGAAATTCTGCATGTGGTATTTCAAAACCATATGATAATAGATCTTATTGATGATTGAAACGCCCTGTATAACCAGTGGTGAGATATAAGGGACTTGCACGAGCCTTTTGTTAAATTTTCTTCAAATTTAAGAGTCCCTTGTTCACTTTATTTTTTCAAAAAATAAAAAACAATTTTTTTAAATATATTAAGCGACAAACTCATATGATAACCTAACAAAAATTAATTTGGCAGTGTATAGATTATTTGGAATTATTGTTTCAACTCTTCTGTAACGAAAGTGACCAAGTTTGAAAATAAAATAAGCACATATGCTATCTTTACCCTTCCCAGTAACCAATCAAATGTTTGTAAAACTGTCAATGAGTTGTTCCACTGGACATTAATTCTGTGTTCGTTAGTACTGATGTATAACAATTGTTTAAAATTTAAAAATAATAAATTTAAAAACTGTATATTCAACAAATTTTAAATTTATAAAAAGTATTTTTACTTGTGAAATATGAAGAGTCAAATTTATTCAATTTTTTTGGGAAAGAAAAAATAATGAAGTGATTCTGCCGATTCTACTGCAGTTGAAAATTAAGATAATACGCACATTGACTCAATGTGCAACAAGTTGGAGGAGAAAAAGAAAATCATTTACCTGATTGCTTAGAATGAGAAGCAAGCATCATATTTCAAAA
This sequence comes from Typopeltis vanoorti, assembly GCF_054136105.1. Taxonomy (NCBI): domain Eukaryota; kingdom Metazoa; phylum Arthropoda; class Arachnida; order Uropygi; family Thelyphonidae; genus Typopeltis; species Typopeltis vanoorti. Next base: position 37,930,917 of record NC_143574.1, read on the forward strand.
TGCAGTATAAGTGCTTAGAAGTTAAAAATGGTAAATTAGGATGTCATGTTTGCTCAAAATATAAAAACTTAGGTGTTGAAGGAGAAAAAAGTTGTCATCTATCAAAGGAATGGGTGGAAATGAAAATAGAACTGAATGGAAACACTTCAGACACAAGAACAGCATCTTTGCATAAAAAGTTATCTAAACATAATCATTTGCTCATAATAAAATCATAAAAATAAATGAAGAATGTAGCAAATCTATATTATCAAATTTAATTGACAATCTAAATGAAAAAGAAATTTTGATAACTTCAAAAATTTTAATTCTGTTTATAGTTTGGTGAAGAGAAACCGACCAATGTCTGATTTAATCGAGCTGCAAATTAAAATGGAAATTTTAAAATTGTGTTGATCTAGGATTATCATTGCATTCTAGATTCTCAGGAATTAGAATACTTGAACATATTTCTAAACAAATAAAATTAGAAATATTCTCCAAAATAGAAAAAATTGCAAAAATTTCTATAATAGCAGATGAATCGACAACATTATCGAAAATAAGCATTTTAGTTATTCACATACAAGTTGCTCTCACTGAACCATGTATGATTTTTGTAGATCCTGTAGAAGTAGAAAATACCAAAATGAATTGTATAATGCTACTATAATTGCTACTTTAAATTCATATGGATTTTCTGATAACTATTTAAAAAATCATCTCATTGCATTTTGTTCTGATAGAGCTAGTGTAATGTTAGAAACAAATTAGGTGTTGCAATCAAACTTCTAAAAAATTTCCCAACATTGCGATTTGGCATTGAATAACTTGTCATTTAAAATTAGCATTAGACAATTCGATAAAAATCATTACAGAAATAAATCTTTTTGAAATATTTATGGATAAATAACATGCTTTTTATCAATCATGAAAAAATCAACGAGAATTAAATATGATTGCAAAACAAAAGACGTTGGTATGGAAATTTTAAAGATCAGCTGTGTGTTTGAACCATGGACAGCTTGCAGTTTCTCCAAATGACTCTTGCTGTGTGGAGATTACCCAGCTTTATGCAAGCTGTTGAAAGTTTATTTTTCACTTGGTTAGACTATAATAAATTTAGTTTAATACTTTATCCAAGTGTAAGCAAACAAAGTTTGCACCTGAAAGTATCTTCAGGGCTGGGGTCTCTTCAGTGGGAGCCAGGCCCTGGCTCCCACTGAAGAGACCCTTTCGACAATAAAGGTCAAAACTAGTGGCCCTTCCCTTAATGCATAACATTATACATATCTGCAAGGAGATGTTTTGCATTATGGGAGATACTGAGATAGGAGTGATGTTAGCTTGCTCCACCTTTGCAACGAGTTGCCTGGTGTTGTACTACCTTACCCCAGTACTGAAGATACTTTCAGGTGCAAACTTTGTTTGCTCACACTTGGATAAAGGATTAAAGTATGTTTATTATACTTTATGCAAGCATTTTGCATCAAACGATAAATATAAGGGCTTTTTAAACTGACTTCCCAATTTGGAATTTTTAAAAGATCTAGCACTAGTGATTGATACCCTATAGGAATTATCACATTTGTCTGAAACTTTACAAAGTTGCAATATAAGTATTATAATAAAGGCTAATTCCTTAATCATGCAAACAATTAAGGCAATTAATGATTTTAAAAATTCTGTAGGTTCTTATGAATCTAAAATTGATACCATGTTGAAATCAAAAGAATTTCAAGGAATAGCAATTGAAAGCAAAATCATATTTCACAAACTACTGCAAAAAAAACATTAAACTCTCCTATAATGTCTTTAAAGGATAGATTAATGTAGCAAAGTAATTTTAAACTTAAAAATTAAAATTATGATTTGGAAGATGAAGAACTGAAAAACATTTTAGATGTATGTTATCCTGAAACATGGAATAAGTTATGTGCCCATGGTTAGGAGAAAAAAGAATAAGGTCTTTAAATTTTATTTTGAAATATGAAATAAAAATCAATGATTTTAGAGATTTAGTGGAAATGGCTTTGACTGGAAAGTAACAAAATGAAATTCCTGGCACGGTGAAAAAAGCCAAAGTTGTTATTATGGCAAGAATTGCAGTCAACAGGACTGAAGCTGAACAAGCTTTTAGTGTGATGAATAATATTGTAATGATGAAGAGATCTTCTGTCACTATAAAACATTTCGGATTTAATAAAATATGTGTAAATGGAAAATGCTTGAATGAATTTAATCCGAATCCCTCATGTCAAATCTTTTCTAGAAAATCATCGCTCTGCTATAGATCCTCCAAAAGAACACACGACGTGAAGGAGGAAGGAAATAAGGTGTGGCAGCTGTTGTCATAATAATTGTAAATGTTATCCTGTGAAGGAGCAAGTTTTTTTCCCATGTAAAATCGTTTCATCGTCTCAAAAATGATTTTATTAAATAAAATATATAGTTACTGTTACTACCATTTTACAAATAAGACAGTTTTGGTAATCACATAAATGGGGACTATAAATAGTGTCCCTTGATTGGTACTGTTGATTATCATTTGAAGTATAAAAATGAAAGAAATATAACTTATTTCAATAATGTGTTTATATAATATTTATTATTTATAGACTGTCATAAAAATTTCTATCACAAACAAAACAAATTTATTTTGTTCATAAAAAATAAACTGTTGCATATGTGTGATTATAAAATATTTTATTCTTATTATATTTTGATAGTTAAGACCATATGGTAACGAAGGCTAAACTGGAATATGAGAAAGAGATTGGCCTTAAGATTCAAAGAAAATCCTTGGGAATTTTTTGCTATGTGGCCAGAAGGAGGAGAAATGATTGTGGAAGAATGACATTGTGGCATAAAAATGGGAATAGAGTGACTGATCCAGAGGACAGTACAATTGTCAAGAAACTCTTTAATTGAAGTATTTCATCCTGGAGGAGTAAATTTTAATACACTAGAGGGATAGGGCAGGTTTGAGGTTTAGAGGGAGGTTGCAGGAGGAGAGAGTGTGTGTGTTCCAAATACCGAGTACTCTGGATGTCAGTAAAGCTGTGGGAGCAGATGGTATTTCACCATGAGTTTTGAGAGAATGTGCTAAAGAAATGACAGCTCCTTTGACCTAGCTTTTCAATGAAAGTCTGGTACAGGAAAGGTGCCAGGGAATGGAAGGAAGGTAAGATAGTGCCATTGCATAAGGGTGGTAGTAAACTGGAGGTATCTAATTATAGGTCAATTTGTGCAGTGGCAAGATCTCCATGCTTCTATGCTTGCTGCACAAACTCATTAATTGAGTAAGAATTAATATTTATTTGTTAATAAATGCATGCATTTAAATGCATGCATTTAAAAGCATTCTATTTAGGCTTTTATTTTTTGTAGGCAGGCGATGTCTTAAGCATGCACGGCAAGAACTGAGCTTTGCGTCGTGTATTGAAGCTGATGCTTGTCTAGTCAAAGCTAGACAAGGCTTGCTTGGTTGTAGAACTTTCAGGTCCTCACAGCAGCACAATGATTTCATGCATGTGCATAGCCTTTCTGCTCCCTTCATGTTGTCTTAAACACAGGCCATATGCAGTCAAAGTAGCTCTAGCCAGTGAGCTTTAGCAAACCTTTACCAATGTAAATGTTGCTTAGGAAAATTAAGTTACAACCAACTTTTTATGTTATTGACCAGTTTATAAAGAACCAGAGGGTAGAATTTGTATTGAAGTAGCTAAATTGAAAAAGATAGAATATCATTTTTAAAATAAATGTTGAATTTGTAAATTATATGTACATAAATTTCTAAATATATAGTGTTAAATGGTCAGTAATTTATTATTAAGCTAATCAGACTTAAATTGCACCTCTCACCCCCTGAATGATAACAGCCTGGTTGGCTGAGTGGTTAGCATATTTGCTCTCCAGCCCAAAGGCTGCAGGTTCAAATCCCGGCATGGGCATGGTTGTTTGCGATTCTGTGAAATTACTAGTGGTGGTAGTCGGCAGTAGATGGCGTTCGTGTTATATGATGATGGTTGGTGGAGTAGTGAAATGAGGAGTTGTAGAGTAATGTCCTCCCTTGAGGAGTCTTTGGACTCCCTGGAGGAGTGATGTAGCAATAATGTAGTAATAACAAGAGCAAGCATGAATTTCAAGACCAGCATTCACCCCTGAATTTGGTGTCATCAGTAATTGTAAGATCTTTGAGAAATTAGTGTGAGATTGTATATAGCATTGGGCAGATGAGGGAAATGTTATCTGAGCACCAACATGGATTTGTTAAGGGGGTGCTCTTTAGTAATATGCTTGCTTTTAAAGTTAAGAGTAGTAGATGAGGGAAAAGCAATACTGCCATTTTCTTGGACTTAGCAAAGGCATTTGACAGTGTGCCACATGATAACTGATATTTAAATTGCAGCACATGGTTTTGGACGTCAGGTTGGTCAACTGTATTCGGGATTAGCTGTCCGATAGGTGTCATAGAGTTGTGTATGGTGGGAAAGTTTCAAGGAGGCAGAGGGTTACAAGTGGGATCCCATAGGCTCAGTATTGTGACCTATATTGGTAAACTTTATATCAAAGACATTGTCAGTGGATTGCAGAGGATATTCAGTTGTTTGCAGATGTGAAGCTGGGAAGGGTTATTAGTAATAGTGCAGATGTGGTAGTCATGCAAGAGGATTTGAATAAGCTAGACAGATGTCAAATGACTATGAAATGTCAGTGTTTAATGCAGCAAAATGTAAGGTCTTGAGGTTTGGGACACAATGGGACTCTGTATACTCTATTGGAGGAGTTGTACTGAATGAAGTAGGAGAGATAAGAGATCTGGGGTTGATTGATAGAAACCTGAAATTCAGGGGACATATTGTAAAGGTGGTGAATGTAACAGAGGATTGCTGCAATAATGAGAAGGATGCTGACCTGCAGAGATAAAGTTATCATTGCATTGTATAAGACTCTCAGACTACTGTTCTCAGATTGGTCCCGAGGATTTGAAGGAGACAAATTAACTGTTGAAAGGTACAAAGGTGGATAACAAAGATGGTTTCAGAACTAATGTTAGTTTCATCATATCCCCACTTTTTCTGCTATTAACTAACCACACACCCTCAATCTGTCTTCATAGTGAATATTCTGCAGGCCACAAACCTCAAAATCGTTTCCATCACTTCCTCATACTCAAAAACCCTGAGGAGAAATCTTGAGCACAGCAATCCAGATATGGGTGTTCAAGGCTTTATAAAGCAGAATAACAACTTTATCTCTACTTCCTAACGTGTTCTTCAATAGCCAAGTAATCTTTTGGGCTACATCAGCAACATGTCATCCAAACTTGGACTATCTACCACTACATCCCTAAATCTCTAGCTTCATATATTTCTATGGAGTACAGTGCCATTAATATGATACACGACATGTAATCTACAAGGGTTGTTTGAAAAGTTGGTAAAAAATTTAGTTGCACATCTTTTTTTTGGAAAATAATATGTTTATTTCTCAACATAGTCTCCATCGAGATCTGTACATTTGGTCCAGCAAGTTTAATTTTCCATCCTATCTAAAATGTAGGGATTTATCAAATTGTGCAAAGTAGTCGTTTGAAGAAATATCTTTTCCACCAAATTTTTACATTTGGGAACAAGGAGTCACACAGGACAGAGATAAGTCGAATAGTGGTGTTAAGCTGAGCAAACTGATACACATGGGTGCTGTTCAGCCATATGGGTGAGCAAAATTCAGCTGCAGAGTAATGAGACCAAGAGCAGTGCAATGAAGCATTGTTGCTGAGGCACCCCAAGTTGTTCAAGCATAGTTTTTGCAATATATTATTTCATGTTTTTAGCTTGGATGCTATGTTAACGAGTTTTAAAGATAGTTCTATCCAAAGTGACTCAGATATTTCAGGAATCTGTTGTAGCTTAGCAGTTTGTGGTTGAAATAGCCCTGGTTATTGTTCAGGTAGAAGAACGAAACTTGTTTTGCTAGGATTTGGGCGTAATCTCCATTTGCTGAAGTATTCATCTAATTCTGCAAGGTCATTTGCTAGTGTATCTTCCATTGTAGTAAAATTGGTGTGTCTAGTTGCTAAGAGCAATGTCATCAGCATGGCAAAATTTCTTGGAGGCTGTATTAGGCAAATTTGTGATGTATGAGTGAGAGTATTAGAGCACAAAAACAGAGGGTGAAAGAATTCATAGTTATGGTGGGTATGAATGAATTGAAAGGAGATAAATTTTTTATGAGAGAGGACTTGAAAGTATTGTTAAAGGTAGTGAAAGAAAAGAGTGACAGAGTTAGAATGGAGAGTGTTGCTACAGACTGACAGCAGTTTAGAAGGAGGGCCATAATTGCAAATGACATTATGCTCAAGTTATGCAGACAGTGTAGTGTGGAATGAGCTTGATGGGTGAAAGGATTTATACAAGATGAATGGTCTGCATTTGAATGGATTTGGTGTGAGGAGACTGGAAAAAGTGTTGCTGAATGAAGTGAAGATGGATGTGCAGAACTAAGGAAACTACCAAGGAGGGGTGGGAAGTGGATATGCGGACATCAGTGACACAATTGAGTGTAAGAATGTATATAATGTACACGAACCAGTACTAAGGACAAAAAATTGGAATGGGATAGTTAGAATAATGCATCAAGATAGGGGTGGGACAAGGGAACCACTGCATTTCATGTATACCAATGCCAGGAGTATTATGAACAAGGAAGAATTTTTGCCGTTGATTGGCTCTTCCTGGCCACAGATTGGCATTAGTGAAATATGGCTGACGGAAGATGATATAGTTAGTGGGATAGAATGTGTAGGTTATAGTGTGTTTAGGAGGGACAGAGAGAATAACATGGGGGAGAGGTGTTATGCATGACAGCTGATTAACTGCAGCCAAGGAGAATTGAAGTTGTATCGCAGGATAGTGAAAAGAGCTCATTTGTGAGATTGAGGCTGGCAGAACAAAATATATAGTTGGGTGCTGCTATAGACCAGGTGATGGAATAGATGGTTGAGATAGTATGCATAAACAAATTGATGAAATAAGTGGAAGGAGGGTAAATTATTATGGGGGATTTCAAACTATGGTAACATTGATTGGAAGGAAACTGATATTATTCAATTATTAATGGATAACTATCTGAGACAGCATGTAATTGAAAATACTAGGAGTGTGAGAGTGCCTGACCTAGTAATAGCATCTGATAATTTGACTAATGAATATGACCATGTTGCCACCTACTGGTGAGAAGTGATCATAAGGGCTTGACCTCAGATGGCTAAAGGTGTGGAATTTGATTAAGACAGGGTATACGTGGAATTAACCGTGCTGGCAAAGTATGACAAGCTTAGATCCAGTGCCCAGGACATGTACAACTGCAAAGGGCTCTATGTCGACAGATCATGGTAATGGTCAAGGAGCATTTCCAGGAGGTTATGGCTGATTGTATACCTAGGATCTGAATAGTAAAACAAGTATGGGTTAAATGGATGAATAACACCATTAATTTTGAGCTGCAAAAAAGAAACAACTGTGGAGGGAATTTAAAGAAAGAGGTGACCTGCAGGCACACGAACAATATAAAGTGCAGGCCAGAAGGGTGACTAGTGTGGTAAAAAAAGCAGATTATGAAAGGAAACTAGCTATGCAAGCTAAAGAGAATCCCAAACAGTTCTTTCAATATGCTGAAAGCAAAAAAAAAATGTACACAGCAAGATGATTTTAAGGAATGACAATGGTAAGGAGGTCACTGAATCAGTTGATATATAGTGGAGTTACTGAGCGAGCACTTTGCAAAAGTGCATCATCCAGGTGGTGATATTGAAAAAATGAAGGAACCATTAAGTTTTATACAAGAATTATGATGAATAAAGTGGAGGTGAATAGTCAATTACAGAACCTTAATGCGAATACATCTGTGGGATTGGATGGTATACCGGTATGGGTCTTGCATGAAGCGGCTAAAGAATTCAGTGCCCTTGATTGTGTTGTTTAATCTGAGTCTCAGGTCTGCTTTAGTCCCAAAGTTGTGGAAAGAGGGGAAAATTGTTCCACTGCATAAAGGAGGATCCAAGACTACGGTTGCAAATTACTGACCGATCAACATATCAGGAGTTGTTGTCAAGGTCTTGGAGAAAGTAGTCTAGGGGAAAATGCAGGAATGGATTGATGAAAATGAGATATCGTATGGGGAACACCATGGATTTGTGAAGGGTAGATCATGCCTCAGTAACTTGCTCAAGTTTTTATAACACAGTGACGGTGAACTGGATAAGGGTAATGGGTTTACAGTGATACTGCTGGACCTGGCTAAGGCATTTGACAGGATACCACATGGAATTCTAATCCGTAAACTACAACATATGGGAATGGATATAGGGTTGGCGAGATGGATAGGTGGGTGGTTGATGGAGAGATATCAAAGAGTAGTTTATTCAGCAGTAGAGCCCCAAAAGATGGCCTGTGACTAGTGGTGTGCTGCAGGGTTCTGTTCTTGGACCACTGCTGTTTAATTTGTTCATTAACGATATAGGGAAGGATCTAAGAGGAACAGTTCATTTGTTCGCTGATGATGCAAAGTTGGGTAAGGCAATAGTGAATGCAGAAGATGTCAAAATCTTGACAGACAACTTGGAATTCTGGGCTAAGGAGAATGGATAAATTTAATGTGACAAAATGTAAGGTTATGCATTTTGGGGTGAAAAAATTAGCAGTACCACATTGGTGGAACTGTACTCTAGGAGATTGATGAGGTCAGGAACTTGGGAGTGTTTGTGGATAGGGAGATGAAGTTTAGGGGGCACATTGCAAAAGTAGCTAAATCAGCTCATCAACTCACTTGGTTGTTGAAAAATACCTTGACGAGCAAGACAAGTTATTGTACTTCTGTACCGAGCCTTGATAAGACCTCATCTTGACTACTGTGCCCAGATTTCGTCACCTAGCATCCTTGATGGGGAGGAGGTGGAGAGGATCCAGAGGCAAGTGACTAATATGATAGCAGGTCTATGGAATGAACCATATGAGAACAAGTTGAAGGTTTGCAGAAATTAGTTGATAGGCAGAAGAGGGGAGATATGATTGAGACATTCAAATTGTTAAAGGGTTTCTATAGGATTAATTCAGAGGATATTTTTGAGATCAGGACTGGTGGTGGGAGAACTAGGGGACACCTATGGAAGCTGGGCAAGAGTGTGGTTAGCAGGGGTGTTAAAGCAGGGTTCTTTAATTTTAGAGTGGTAAATGAGTGGAATAAGCTGCCAGAGTCTGTTGTGGGTGCTATGACGGTGAGTGAGAAGGCAAGGTACGATAGATACTGTGAGAATGTCGTATAGTTGTGTGGACATGTTTAGGCCCTCCCTTGATGAGTCTAAGGACTCCCTGGAGTTGCCTGTAATAATAGTAATATGTAAAAAGGAGGAGTGAGAACTGAGTCTTGTGGTAATCAATTATTCAGTGCTCTTTGTTTACTTTTCTTGTCATCCATACATGCTTTGAATAGGCAGGTGCTTAGCATGTTATCAATTAATTTTGCTATTGTTCTGCATGGAGGAACTTGCAGATTGCCACATGCCTCCAGACTATCATAAGCTGCAGTGAGATCTACAAAAGCTACAGCTGTTTTCAGGCATTATTGGTAGCACTATATGTGTGGTGAGTGACAGAACCTGATCACAGCAGCTTTATTTGTCTGAATCTGACCTGTTCCACTGGGACTTGTTCTATTATCTTAGGGGCAATTCTGTTGATAATGAGTCTTTAGGAGCTTATAACTGGTGCTAAGCAAGGGTGAACAGCCAATAATTTTCTGGTGTGTTGGGTTTGTTGTTGGTTTTTCCTGGTTTTAAGATGGGGATAATTTGTCTTCATAAACTCTTTTGGAAGAGTGCCTATCTCAAGGATGTCAGAAAAAAGCCAACCACTGTCTAGCTTTTTGGCCTGTCTTCAACACGAAATCAAGGTGAATTCCATCAAAACCTGGAGCCTCTTGGTTTCATATCCATTAGAGCAGTGTCAAATTGTCAAGAGTGAAAGGTCATGAATATAAAAAAGGTCTGATGGTCTGTTATTTTCCAAATATTTCTTTTTATTTGAAGAGTGTTGTTTGTCCTTGGCAGTATATCTTGATGTGTTGACAATGTGATGTATATTTGTTAGGAGAAATAGCTGATTGTTCGTGGACTGCCTAGTTCTTAGAAGGCTCCATGGTTTTCTTCTAGAGTGCCGAAAATCGAGTCTTTCTACTGTCTCAGTCTATTTCTTGTTGGTTGGTGTCAAGGGTCTGAATGAGTTCATCTGCAATGTCAGGTTTGCCACACTAGGTATTCTTGCTACAGGTTAGTACTGTCATTGTCCCATACATGGATATACTCCTTCCAGAAGCCTGTTGGTATGGTCTTCCTGCCTACAGCTAAAACAGCTACCACAAATCTCTTGTAATTATTGCATGTTGGAGGGATCCAACAGGCATATTTGTCAAGAGAGGTAGCAAATGTATCTCAGTCGGCTTTCTGAAAGTTCCACCAGGGATGATGAATGGATCTGACAAGGAGTACCTGCAGATTGGTTTATGTTGGCTTCGTGGAATGTTGGAGAGAACTCTTCTCAATATAGGTAACGGTTGTCCATTGTTGTCTTGAGTGACGAAGCAGAGGTCAGAGTTGTACTTCCTGTTCCAAGCTGCTGACCTGAAGGAAGATTCATCTTTTGCATCAGAAATTAGGTGCATGTTGTGAATTTGCCTATTCGGTCAAAGTGGCTCCACATTCATTGTTGGAAGCATATTTCTATAGTGTGTGCTGGCTGTTAAAGTCAGCCATGTGAATTGCAGGATGGTTGTATGGGATGTAATGTTAACAGATGCTATGTTATTATAGTCTAGTTTATCTTGTTTTTTTAGTGAGGTCGTGTAGAGAATTTTGTTGATAGTATTTTAGCTGTAGTCAATTTTTAGGAAAGTATACACTGTCTTGTAATACACTACAATTTGAACACTGTATACAAGACAGTGTTCAAATCAATTTTCACTTATGAATCTGAGAGCTCAGTTAGAAATAAAATACTTGATCAAAGACTAGAGACCACAGATATGAGAGTCCTGAGAAAGAACAGAAACACGAACAGATAGCATCAGTGGCAATACTGTATTAAAAACAAGGATTAAGAAAAACATTGCTAGCTCCCAGGAATGAGCTAGCAGAGCTAATCTAAGGTGGTATGGTCACTTAAACAGAATGGGAAAGGAAAGATTAGAAAAATTAGTGTTCTCTGCTATGCTGATAAGAAAAAGACCCAGAGGAAGACAAAGATATAGGTGGATTGATACAGTAAAAAGTGCCTTAGAAGATAGAGATATGACATGATAATGTTAGGGTTTTGGCAGGAAACAGGATTGATTTGGAGGAAATTGTAGATAGGAAGTTAATAATGATGTAAATTTTTCATGTAGTACTATCATATCCTGTACACCCTTTGAGGTTGCTTAACAGGAATTTGATGATGATATAATTTCTTGGCATCCTTAATTTATAGTATATCCAAGTGGAAAAACTTTCAACATCTATCTATAATGTAGGATATTTTAGTAATAAGTTGTGACACCTTTTGATTATTAGTATAGGGAAATATCACTTCTATATTGCTTCAACATTGGTAACACACTCCTGGAACTGAGCCCCACTGATGAAACCTAAATAAATGTCAAAACTGGTCTTACACTTGGATAAAGGATTAAACCAAGAATGTAATTATTTTTTGCATCTTTAATTCATTGCATAACAGAGTTCCATGTGGTATTCTGTCAAATGCTGTTAAAAAATCATAGCATAGCCATTTCCTTTATCCAACTCAGCTGTTACTGTAATATAAAAAGTTAGTACTTAGTTTGTTACTAAGGCATGATGAATCCTTCAAATTCATGTTGACCCTCATGTTCTCATTTTTATTATTGTTATTTTTTAGGCCTCCATAGAGTCCAAAGGACTCATTGTGGGAGGTCTTTCCTAGGAAAGAAAAAGTCTATCATACCACTCCTTAACTCAACCATTCATACTCTCACCACTATCAGATAATTCATTCTATGGTTCAACCACCATCCATGCAAAGAAACCACTCTTCACCCTCTTGCTCAGTTTCCTTTCATAGCTTCCAAGGATGGCCTCTTGTCATCACTCCTTGCTGTTCAATCAAGCAAAAAATCTCTTCAGTATCAACTCTGTAACCACCTCAACATTTTAAGTCTCAATCATATCTCTCCTTCTATCCACCACACTATAGTCCACATTCCTGCAGCTGATCCTCATAACCAAAATTGTATAGTCCTGAAGCCACTAAAACAAGAGTGCCCCTTAACAAATCCATTTTGACACTCACAGGTAACATTACCCTCATTTGCCCAATGTTGTATATGGTCCCTAACTAAATTCAAGATCTTAACTACTGTTGACACAAACTGGCCTATAATTAGACACTTGTAATCTGCTACCACCCTTATGCAATGACACTATCTTATCTTCCTTCCATTACCTGAGCACCTTTACCATAGTCAGACTTTCATTGAAAAGCCAGATCAAAGGGGCTGTCAGTTCTTTAGCACATTCTCTCAAAACTTGTGGTGAAATACCATCCAGTCCCAGTTTTACTGACATGCAGAGTACTCAGTATTTGAAACACTCCTGCACCTCTAAACCTGGCCTGTCCCTCTAGTATTAAGATTTCCTGCTCCAGGATGAAATACAACAATAAAGTGTTCATTGAATTCCACTCTGTCCTCTACATCAGTCACTCTATTCTCATTTTTATCACAGTGATATTCTTCCACAATCATTTCTCCTCCTACTGGCCACACAGCTAAAAAATTCCCTAGGATTTTCCTTGGAACTTAGGGTCAATCTGTCATATTCCAGTTTTACCTTTCTTGCCATACTCACTCTTTGCCTGTGTCTTATATTCTTCATGCATCTGCTCTTCACCTGTCTCCTCTCCCACAGCCTCTTTTTCACATGCAGTTCCCGTTTAATTGTTTATCATTCACTTTACACCAAATTGTGCCCTCTTCGTCACTTGTGGAATACACTTTATTATTGCTGCTAACAAATATTCCTTCACAATTTCCCAAGCACTAATGATATCCCAGCATTCAAATTCCTCCCTCCATGAAACTTCAAGTTGACATCTAAGATTATTATAATCACCTGCCTCATAATTCCATGTATGTTCCTGTCCCTTTGATACTCCTGCATGTGTATTCATCTTCCAAGTCAAAACCACATGGTCACTCTCCCCAACTGTTGAGAGAGAGATGTCATCTCTGTTATTATCAACTCTTCTGTTGCTATGACCAAATCCAAAACTCTTGAAAACTTGTTCCCTCTATTACATATTTCCTAAGACATTTGTCCCTCAAGAATTCTAAAAATTCCATTCCCTATTGCTACATGCAATTTTCCCTTCCCAATTTATACTGCTGCAGTTAAAACTTCTGATAACAACCATTCTTCTTGCACTTGCCAAGCTCCTGTCAAATCATCACCTGGTTCTCACCCTCTGTGTTCCTTGGTTTGTAGCAACACCCTATTCTTTTTCTAACCATTTTATCTAACCATTCTTGAATTCTCTTTGATCAATTTTGTTTAGTACTTTTACCATCATGCCTGAGATACTGATTAGTCTATAATTTACTACTGCAGTTTTAGAAACTTCCAACAGAAGGAAATTATTTTGCTCTCTATCCACTCCCTTGGAAGTCTCCTAGAGCTGAGACTTAAATTAAAGGACCTAGTCAAAGGCATTGCCAATTCCCTTGTACATTCTTGCAAAACCCGTGACTATTCCCATCTAATCCTACAGCTGTATTTACATTGAGATTCTGCAATATCCTAAGTACCTCCAATTCATCTGCCTCTGTTACAATCTCATTAGGATGATATAACCTTGCTAAGTGATCACTCAATAACTGAACTTCATGTTGGAGATTTAATTGAATATTTTCAGCTCTGGGAAAGGATTTAAAACTAATTTTAATGCTTCTAATATTTTGTCTTAGTCACTGATACATCTTCAGGGATTACAAATAACCAAAATAAAGAGCCAAAACACTTCACTTTGGCAATACAAAATTATATAAATTAAGTGGATATTAAATCCAATATCATTTCAAAACTGAATACAGAAAAGTTGTGCAAAAATTGACCAAAAAGCTTGCTGGAATACACTGGCCTCCATATGATTTGTCCTAGCTGAACCTCATGGGAGCCACGAATGCTCAAAGAGCTGTATACTTGCCTCCTATTAGTTCATTTTGATAAAGTTTCACTGGTCTGACAACTGTTTCAAACTCATTGGTTTTTGTCAGAGACACTGTATAAGTAAAGGCCTCTCTAAAAATTAGGTGATCTCTCAGTCTCTACGAATGACCAAGATTGTCCAACTCAGTGTAGGTTACACTCAGTGACATGCTCACCCTATCACTGAACATAACCGCTCATATTCCAGGGAAAAGCATCCACTGACAAGACCCCAGACAGGCCATGCGGGAAAACTATTTCCCCAAAGACTCACTTGCTCTCTGAAGGCAAATTCCCAAAATCCAATCCCCCACCTCAGCAGGAGCAAAATTCAAGAAGAAATTGCAAAAGCTCTCAATACTATGGAACTCAAAGCACCTGAGAGGTGTATTGCCGAAGGGAGGTCTTTTGGCAAATACTTTATGCACTAACCCAGAGTTCTCTTACGGGAAAATACACCTCTCCGACACTTGGAATTCGTTACTGAGAGTTTTTGCTCTTTTAGTTTTCTGCTTGGTCTCTTATGAAAACCAGAGAGTTTGAAACAGGTCAGACCAGTGAAATCTTATCCAAATGAACCAATAGGAGGTGAATATACAGGTGCTTTGGGCATTCTGGCTCCCATGATGTGTTCGGCTATGGCAACTCATAGTATAGTGGCAAATGTATTCCCACAAGCTCTGGTCAATTTTCATACGTTTCTGTATGAAAATTTTTATAGTTTCTGTATTTGGCTTTGAAATGTTCGATTTAATATCCATTTAATTTAATTAATTACAAATAACTTTTGTAACAACACTCAAATACAATACAATATTAAGCGAACATGTGAGTGACTATTCCTATCTAGGTGGTGCACCCTCTATGGGTGTTTGTATGTGGCCTAGGATGTAACATGGGATCTTGATAATTACTGTTTCCCAAATTTTGGGAAGTTTTATACAACTGTATTTATTTAAATACACCCACGTGTTTCATTTAGTATTGTATTGTATTTGAGTGTGTTACAAAAGTTTTGTAATCCCTGCAGTGACTGATGAAATATTGGAAGCATTAGAATTAGTTTTTAATCCTTTTCCAATGCTGAAAACATTCCATTAAACCTCAACATGATGCCATCACAGCACTGAAGCCTCAACATAAGGATTCCAATAACTCAACTATTTTATCCGCTTCTGTCTCCTCATGACCATCATTGCTCATTAAGATTAGACTTTCATAGCCATTCTTTCACTCATTGCATAATGAAATAAGTCTGGGGATTTTCTTCACATAATCTGATTTTGCCTTCCTTGCAGTGCTGGTCCCCTTTCTTGCATGAGCTTTGCACTGTTCATGAGTTTGCTGGTCATCTTTCTCTTTATATAACCCCACACACATCGTTTTCTTCTACATCTTGGTCTTAATGATATTACTCATTCATTTAACTCCTACCTGATTAACCCTTCTTACCCTAGGTAAAGAATTTAATACTGCTTCCTCTAGATCAGGGCTTCCCAAACTTAGAGATGTCAGGGCCCCTTTGCAAAAATGAAAATATTTGATGGCCCCCTCAAAAAAAAAAAAACTCAATAGAGATATTATTCTAATATTTATTGTATTTATATTCAATACAAAACATACAGTGAATATTGCAAAAATCAAATGCATATTACATTTTTTGCTGTTCTGGTAAAATATGAAATAGTCTTTTTTTTTGAGTCTGTTTCTGCTTCTTCCGATTGTTTGCGGTTGTTTTTTTTTAAATCAGCCACTTATCCATCTCAGGGTTAAATTTTAACGTAGAATAGATCAAATATCACCACTTACCGATACTGGCACACCACACACTGATAACATGAAATTAGTGAATATTACCTGAATAAGGGAATCCCTAGACCAGGAACATTTCTCTTTTGTGACCTTTTTCTCTTTAAGGTAATTAAGCCTAATGCGAAACAGACAGCAAAGGCAGGTTATTAAATATTGCATATGATTGGTGCAGTATTAACAAAAGATCGTGCAACCAAAAGATAAAAGCATAGCTGACAATTGAGTTGAAATTCTAACTCTCTTCAACTGAATTCCATATGTGAAACTGCCACAACATTCATATATATATATATATAAACTTACTTTTAACAAATTTGGTTGAATTTTATTGCTGCCTTGGGAAATCTAACTTGCACACATCTAATTAATAACAATAGTTTTTAGTTAGACACTGTTTGCCCATGCAACATATGGTTTTGTTTCAGTCTATATAGTATAGTTTCTGTATGAGGGGAAATGTCATTCATTAATTAGTGTGTTTTTATCCCAGTTCTCTAATTGCACTATTTGTTGAGAAATATTATAGACTCCTGATACCTTATTCAATGGCATAATAAAAGTACTTGTTTTTATTGCCTCTGCAGTATAGTGGCTGTTGTTTACCACTGCAAGTGAGTTATTATCTCCCCTCATGAACTTGTTTAAGCTTTTTTCATGTGTGAAGTATATGCGAAACTTATTGGTAACAGAAAACTAGCTTGGATGACAGTGATAATATCAAGAGTTTTGATATGTATCTAAAGTCAATATCAACAGTCCCTGATTACTAACGCATGATGAAAGGGACAGGAAGATTTGGAGCTTCCCTGGAGAGCATTCTAAGTAAATACAATTGACCACTGCTTTGAAATGAAACATGAATAAGCAATATTTACTAATATTCATTAAGTGCCAAAATATGCAAGAAGCAAAGTCTGTGAACCAACACCAATGTGTGAATTTTTCCATTAAAATATAAAAAATAACAAAAAAGAAATAAAAGTTAAATACGTTTCTTTTAAAATAAAAAAATCTACTTAGTCTTAAAACATTTTCAATTTGTTTTCATTATTTCATGGCCTCCCTCAACAAAACCTATAGTCCCCAGGGGGACATGGCCCAGTTTGGGAAGCACTGCCCTAGATGACCCTTAACTATATTGCATGCACTATTAACATCCTTATCCTGCAGTGTTTTATGTAATGGCACAGATTTAAGCTTCTTCCTAAGCATATCATAATCACCTGCCTTGTAGTTCCATATATACCCTTCTTGACAGAATATTCTGATCCTATGACCAGGTCCAATGTCCTCCACCCCTAGTTCTCTCCATCACATGCTACTTTAAGCATGTATCTCTCAGCAGGAGTATAAATTCTATTTTCTTCTTGCCATATTATTCTTGTCTATATCTCCATAGTTGATGCCCCTAATAATCATTCAACCTGTACCCATTGTGCTAATTTGGCGATGCATGCCTTCTAGATCATCTGTGGAATTTCCTGGCCTACAGGAATGTTCAACATTAGATATGTGAAGAGCCAAAGGCTTCAATTTGGCGACATAACTTGTTTAAGTTAAAGGATATTACATCCCATATAGTTTCTTAGCCGAAAAAGAAACTCATTCATGCCGAATATAGTAAAAACGATATATAAAGTTCGGCGATTAAAAGTGTAAGCAAATACCTGGATACTGCAGCACTGATCCCAAAGGGTAGTGCAAGCTGGGGCAACTCGTGGTAGAGGTGGAGCAAGCTCCAATCACTATTCTTGATATTTGCCCATAATGTGAACTTAGCTCCTAGGAACTGTATTTGTTCACATTATGAATGAAGGTCACTACCCAGACCGGTTTTGACCTTTGAGGTCTCAGTGAGTAGCCAGACCTAGTTAATATCAAGTTTGTAGCAAACAGAACTTGTACCCCTACTACGAGTATTGCCGTGGGGTGCTCTAATAAATTATTAGATATGTGAAGAGCCAAAGGCTTCAATTTGGCGACATAACTTGTTTAAGTTAAGGAATCAAAAAAGGTATCAAGAATAGTGATCGGAGCTCGCTCCACCTCTACCACAAGTTGCCCCAGCTTGCACTACCCTTTGGGTTCAGTGCTGCAATATCCAGGTATTTGCTTACGCTTGGAACTGCCGAACTTTATATATAGTTTTTATAGTTTTTACTATATTCGGCATGAAACAAACTCTAGTTTCTTATTTGGCTAAGAAATAATATGGGATGTAATATCCCTTAACTTAAACAAGTTCAACATTATGTTCAACTATGAAGCTGATAATTATAAAAGGAGGCAGCTTGAAACAGCAGTACCATGGCTTAAGAACTAGTAGGAAAAAATGTCAGTATTGCATGGGAGATGTCAGGGAATGTTTGAAGGGAGCAGTATCTGAGTGCATACTCGGGGTCAGGAGGATAAACTAAGTATGGATTAAGATGAGTAACAATATAAAGCAGGAGCTGCAACAAAGGAAAAAATGTTGAGGGAATATAAAATAAAATAAAAAAATATTAGCATAATCATAAGCAGTTCAAAGTAGAAGGAAGACTAGTAGTAAGTAGTAGTTAAATCAGATTATGAAAGAAAATTACCAAAGAAAATCTAAAAGAATTTTTTCTAATATAGTGAGTAAGGAAGAATGATTATGGAAAGATCATTTTAATCATTGACAATGGTAAAAAGGTGACAAAAGCAGAAATAATTGAGTTAACTGATAACTTTGCAAGGTTATATCATCCATCTGGAGATTTTGCAGCAGCTGATGTGATAGAGACTGATCTGCTAGTAGAGGTAGATGAACTGGAGGTACTTACCATACTGAAAAATATCATTGGAAATATATAGCAATTGGACTGGACAGTATGTCAGCTGATATGCTACAAGAATGTCCAAGAGAATTGGATTTGTAGGTTCCAAGGAAGTGAAAATAGGGTACCATAGCTCTGATACGTAAGGTGGGATACAAATGAGATATTACCTAGTGTAGCAATAAATAACAGTTACAACTTGAACAGTGCATAAACCTTTAATCTATCAGTAAATCATTTACAGCTTTCATCACCTACAAACCACATGTATAATGTGCACATAGCAGCACTCTATGTTCAAAATATCCCTCTTCTGTTTTCACATACAGACATCTGTAAGGGCACATATCGATGGTGGCACACACACAGAAGATGACACAACATCCAATGGAAACACTGCAATTACTCACTCCAAATCCACCTTCAGGTCGGCAATGCTGGAGTGTCATTTCTTGCAGGATACTCTGAAGATCAGACCACAATTTGAAGACCAACAGATTCAAATTGGGACTTCCAGATGGCCAATCAGGATAGTATGTGGTCAGACACATTTGTCTCCAACCACTTTGTGTGGTCCTCATCTTGTGTGCAGGGCCTGAGTCCTGTTGGAAGGTCCAACATCTGCTGCTACACAAGGTGTTGTTCATGGCCCATACTACAGTTTGGCATATTGTCTTGATACACTCTGGTAAAGATTTTGACCCCTTTCTCAAAGGCAACTTGGATATTCCTGATACCAAACCATTACTGATGTGGGAGTGAGGATTTCTCTGAATCCTGGGTACTATGGCATGTGCTGTACAACCACCCAGGGCATATACTCTATCATTTTGGCAGTTAAGACTTCAATGGTGAAAATCTTCATCTGTGAAGATTGATTTTATTACCTGTTGCTGCATAAGTTGCGGTGTTAGGAAGTGTCCAGTAGAATGACAATAGATGCTTACCCACAGGTCAGCTAGTACACAAGACACTCTGAAATGTTCATCTCTTGTGACATCACTTTCTGTGTTCTCACAGGATTATGGAGAAGACTTGAATTCAGTCCTCGCATGCTGTTGCATCCTCATGCAGCATGGTCAACTAGTTTTCAGTTTTTTGGCAATCAGATACATCTTCTGTATCGTTATAATGGTAAATAGCCTGATACACAAACATTCTACTGAACCTACGTGTTTTATTGTATTGAAAATAAAAAGTTGCTGCGTTACAACCTTATGAAGTAGTATTACTACTACTTGGTTCTCAATCTTCCCACTGCATGTTAACCCATACAGCTAGACAACTTGCTGATAAACATGTGTATGTTGGCTACAGACAGTGTCACTAAAGGAACTAGGTTCGTGGGGATGTGTGAAAGTTGGGTTTTTATGGCAAGATTATGTAATTAGAGACCAATTAGTATCACACGAGTGGTGGTTAAGTATTGGAAAAGATCATTAACCAAGAATGAGTGTATAGGAATATGATACTGTTACACCCTGATAACCTAATGTGAAAATTTCAGTTATCATGATGTAACAAGAGAAGAAATAAAAAAGCCTGTATAAATAACTAAGCAAGCATGCTTATTCCTAAGCAGATATTGTTAAGAGCCTTTGAAAGTAACAAATACATAAAATTAAAAGAAAAAAATATGCTTGCATCCAAGAAAAATATAGCTGAAATTGTTTAACTAAATAAAAAAAAAAGGAATTTTATTATAGTTGTGATATGATAAAATAAGGTTAAGTAAAGCAAAGAAAATAAGTCATAGGATTTTGTGCGAGAGGCTAGTTTTTACATTTGAAATAAGAAATTAAAGATTCGAGTTAATTCTTAGAAAATTTTGGAAGGGGATTAATTTAGTACAGATGGCAAAGGTTAGCTTAAAGAAAAACAAAGCTCAAGGGCATAATTTCCGAATTGACTGTCACGTGTCAGTCGTGCACACATGGACCGCAGGATGTTTTGGCAGAAAACCCCACTCTAATTGGTCAGTGAAATCGACTCCAGTAAAGGGGGGGAAAAGAAATTGAGGAAGGTGCCGGTAGGGTCATAAAAGCGTTAGGGAATCCCCAACCCCACGTGGCTTTTCTTTCAGAGTTTTCTTTGAGTCGTTGAATAGGTCTCATGTGGTTTTCCTGAGTGACGGGTTAGGAGTTTCCTCCATCCGACACAATAAGGAAACAAAATGTGTGGGATTTCGATTCAGTGTTCCTATTGTAAGAAATGAGGGATGCCATTTAGTTAAAAGAAAGAAGATAATGTCTGTGTTTCATCATCCAGTAATTGTACCGAGAGAAAGAAATCTATGAAGAAGTCAGTGCCCACGTGATGAATTTCACAGCCATAGAATAGATGATCCTATGTATATCCTTGATTGAAGCATGTAAAGTAAAGATTGTGAAAGCCCATCTTAATGCCAAAGGAACTTAGGATTGATAAGTTATTGAAGAGTTTGTCCTAGGAAGGTACAAACCAGTGTAGAAGACCCAAGTAAAAAAAAAGGTATTGTAAGAATCTCATGTCAATTCAAATCATGTGACTGTAATCATTGTTCAATACCAGAACAGTTGAAGGGATTAATGAGAATTATAATAGGACTTTAGTACATGTCAGGTGAGAATAAGCTTGTTACTATTAATTAATAAGTATTCATGTGCCTAGAGATTTATGCATGTGCACTATCATTTAAGAGAGTTTAAAAGGTATCATTTAAGGGTCAAAAGTGTGTATTAGTTCAGCAAAATAATTTTAATCCAGATTGTCTTAGTAATATAATTGGTTACTCTAATTTTCTATGTCCTAGAAAGTGCAGAATTTGTGTGATCAGACTAGTAAGGGGTTAGATAAAGGGTCAACTAGTTCTAGAACTACACATGCTTGTTTGTATAGAATCTGTTATGGCAGTATGATCACAATTCCAATATAGGATCTTAGCCTAATACTTGTTTAGCTAGTGTTGATTTGTATTATATATTCTTAGTATTGAATTGATTTTTATTTAATAAGGAACGAATTGTACCTTGTTTAAGAGTTTGATAAACTTTTGTTCAATGAAAATGCAGTTGTCTGAGATTGCGGCTCAATGCACCACTTGTAACATACGAACCTGATCATGCAGGAGGGAGAAATTTTGTTGAGTTACGAGATAAAGGTCATGACTGCATATTAGTTTCACACTCAGACATATTTTGGTAATTCCTCCTTGTTTTTTAATTTTATATCTTGAACTAAATGTCCTAAAAGGTGCAGTATAAAAATAAATATTTAGGGACACTAGGGGGAGAAGAAGCTTGAATATTTGTATTTGGGTGATATCTTGTATATAGATAAGATTTGGATAAAGACAAGTAGTTTCACAAGTAAGGATAGTTGAAAGCATAATCTTAAAATGGGACACAACAATACTCTATAGAGAGTACCACACCTTTGTAATTTACCCAAATTTATTAACAAAGTGACAGCAGAATTAAGAAAAATGGCTATGCTATAAGGGATTCTATACTGCTTGGCATTGCAAAGACATTTGTGGTACTTAATGTAAAACTATTACATCAGCTTGAGCAAATGGGAATAGATATGAAACCAATTACATCAACAGGGAGAAGTGGTAGCTGACAGAAAGCAGTAAAAGGTGGACTGGAATTCAGAAGAGTGAAGGTGACTGGTAGAGGGCCTGAAAGTCCTGTACTAGAGTAACTGCACTTTAATGTTAATGATATAGGGAATAATTTAAGAGGGATATTCATTTGTTTGCTGATGAAACAAAAAATTGGTTGGACAACAGTTGGTTGATAAAGATCATTAAGATCTCCTGTAAGTGGCTTGGATAGGACTGGTTATAGACCTAAAAATGAATTACCGTGTATGTTTACAAATTCCAGAAGTATCAGAATTAAGGGAGATGAAATGGTTTAACTGATTAAGTTTATTGCCCCAAAATCATTGGATGAAGTGAAACATTGAATGAAGATGATATTCTAATAGAAATAGAAATGAAAGGATATAGTACAAGCAGAAATTGGGAAATCAGGTGAAGAAAAACACTAGAGATTTTTAGATGTGGCAAGTAGAAGGAAGAATGAACATGGTAAGATGATGTTAATGGATGAAAGTGGTAGAACAGCAACTGCTGCAGAAGAAATTTTTAGGTATTAAGTGATCAATTTATAAGAGTGTTTCATCCTGATCAGAGTGGAATCATGAGGAACTTAAGGAGAGGGTGGCTTAATTGTGAGTGAGCAGGAGGTATTTGAGGAAATAAACCTTATGTCAACAAGGCGATAGGATTTGATGATATATCACCATGCATCATAAGGGTATGTTCCAGGGAACTGGCAGTAGCACAGGCATGCCTGTGCAATGAGTCTTGCAGCATAGGTTCTAAGAGTGGAAGGAGGGTAAATTGTTCCATTGCATAAAAGGTAGTGATAAGACTAGCTAAATTATAAACCAATCTGTATATCTGGAGTTGTGGTGAAGGTACTGGAGAGATTAGTAACAAGTAGGATACAGAAATCAGTTGATAACAGCAGTATTTTCTGTGATTATAAGCATAGGTTGTTAAAGGGAGATCATGTTTTACTAACTTCTCTTTTATAAGATGACAAATGTCTTGGACAAAGGAGATGAATATACAGTGGTGTACTTGGATTTTGCAAAAAGTTTTGATAAGACTTCCACAACAAGCTGGTAAATAAATTGAAACAGATGGGATTTGATAGACTTCTGAGTTGTCAGTGACTGGCTGTCAGATGTATCTGAAAGGTCTATATTGGGGTGCAGTATTCTGAAAGAGGAAGGTTACTAGTGGTGTATAGCAGGTGTCAGTTTTGGGACCATTGTTGTTCAATTTGTAGTCATGATATTGGGATGGGTTGAACTGGTGATATGCAACTGTTTGTGGACAATGCAAAATTGAAAACAGAAATTCAGTGTCAAGCAGATGTTATGGCCTTGCAGGAGGACTTTAATAGATTGCACGAATGGGCAGATAAGTGGAACATTCAGTTCAATGTTGCAAAGTATGAGTTTGAAATTTGATAAGGAACAATTTGATGCAAAGTATACAAAGTTGAAGACATCACAACAAATAATGGCAATGATACAGGGATAAAGTGGTTATGATGCCATTGTACAAGGCTTTGATAAGACTTCATATAGATTACTGATCTATAGATCAGGTTGCTGGGTTTTAGTGGTGATGAAGACATATTAGAAAGGGTCCAGAGAAGAATCAAAATTCTGTGGAATGTGAAGTACAAGGACTGATTGAGAGAATGTAACAAAGCCTCATGAATAGGAGGAAGTGGGTGGATTTGATTAAGATATATATATGCTGGTCAGGAGTTATCAGGATAGATATTTTTCATAAAATGAAAGAGGTGGTAGAACAGGCATTTGCTGGAAACGTGGTTGGTGAGTGGAATGCATTGATTGAGTGTGTTGTGAATGTAAGTACATTGAATCTATTTAAAGCATGAGCATTATGTGAATAGTGTGTACCTCCAATGATGAATCTGACTGCATAGAAAGCAGATGTTAATATAATAATAAATATATTTTTTTGTCTATAAATGTCTTCATATCTAATATTTTGCAGTTGTGGCTAGTATTTTATATGAATATCACAACCATGAAAATTTTGAAAACTACCTTCATTAGTACTATTAGGAAAATAAGGGTTAGATAATACAGAAACTGTTTCAAGTACCGAATTCTTCAATGCACTTTAGGCCACCAGTAAACAGTGGTGGCATTTCATATTGGCTGTTAACCCACTCCAACATTCACTTTTCCATTAAATATCTTTGACCAAATATGCACAATATTCCAGATCAGCTGCAGATACAATAATGCTATCATCTCTAACTTTGCAGTGAATCTCATTATGATCATATGGTTTTTTTGTATGTTATTTGTGACTCATCCATGGAAGTAAGCAACCCCCAGCAGTATCATTGGTGGGATAAGTTCTTGTGTTTTGTTTTCTCTCAGAAATCCTGCTCCAGATATTGAACATGGAGCTTTTTCAAGCCACTTCAGGCTTCCAATAAATGTAGCAATAAAATTTATTTCTCACCTAAAGTCTTTCATAAAGATCCAAGTATGATTCAAACTTCATGTTAGAGGTTAATGGAGTATTATAGCATTAAGCAAGGATTAAAACAAATTTTAATGCTTTCAGTATTTCCTCTTGTTTACTAAAAAATCTTCAGGGAGTTCAAATAATATTTGTAACATACACAAAGGCAACATACTCAATGAAAAACATGGCTATGATGATTCTAAAGTCCTACTAGGTGGCATGTGCTCTATGGGCATTTGTAGATGACCTAAGATGTGAATTGGAACCTCTGATTCAGATTTCCCAAATTTTGGAATGTGTTTTGCACCTGTATTTGTTTAAATTTGGTTAATTTCTGAGTGTTGTTGCAGATTCCAAAAATTGTCATTTTTTAAATTTACCATGCAGCATAGCAGTTTTCTTCCAGAAGATCTTGTAAGTGGTATCCAATACATGGTCTGCAAGACCAGATTGATCATCTGGCACACCATGTATTGGATCCCACTCATGGGATCTTCTTGAACTAAATTACCATACTCCATCACAGTAAATATCCTAAATTATATCCTTCAGCATTTAAGCTTGTTGTAGAATGGCTACATTAACCACTCAACCAATTAGGAATAAAATTTCCTCTCTATAGTTATCTCCAGTTCCCTTCACTTCACTGTTACCAGGAATATTTCTGTCAATGCAGTGTAATGTATGCTCTCTTCTTGGATAAAACAGAAATTCTTGAATTTGTCAGCGAACTGTATTTGTTTCTAAATCCTTGAAATAATATGCATAAAGGATTTAGGCCTAGCGTGGCCTCTTCTGGCTTTAGAAGTCAAAGTCATCATTGAATCTTTTTATTATTATTATCATTCATGCCTCCATGGAGTCAAAAGGCTCATCATGGGAGGTACTTCCTAAGAACATAAAGTCTGTCAAGACTCATCGAGGGAAGGCTCCTCCCCCCCCGAAGAAACAAAGTCTATCATACCATTCCTTAAACTCATTGACCGTTCTCACTCTCACCACTCCATCAGGCAATGCATTCCACGGTTCAACCACCCTCCATGCAACGAAACCACTTTTCACCCTCCTGCTCATAGTTTCCTTTCGTAACTTCCAGGGATGGCCTCTTGTCATCACTCCTTCCTGCTGTTCAACAAGCAAAAGAACTCCCTAGTGTCAACCCTGTAACCACCTCTCAACTGTTTAAGTCTCAATCATATCACCTCTCCTATCCACCAATCTCTGCAGTCCACATTCCCTCAGCCGATCCTCATAACCAGAATTGTATATGAAACCATCCTCATCATCCATCTTTGTACCCTTTCCAGTTAATTTATCCCCTTCAAATCCTGGGGACCAAATTTGAGAACAATAGTCTAATCAGAGACTTATACAATGGAATGATAAACCTTTTATCTTTGCAGGTCAGTGTCCTTCTCATAATTGCAGCAATCCTCTATGTTACCCTCACCACCTTTGCAATATGTCCCCTAAATTTCAGGTTTCTATCAATCATCAAACCCAGATCTTTTGTCTCCCACTACTTCCTCCAATATAACTCCTCCCATAGAGTATGCAGCATCCCATCAATGTTTTGCAAACCTCGAGACCTTAGATTTTGCTGCATTAAACTGACACCCCCATTCATTTGACCATCTATCTAGCATATTCAAATTCTCTTGCAGGGCTACCACATCTGCACTATTATTAATAATCCTTCCCAGCTTTGCATCATCTGCACAACTGAATATCCACTTGCAATGTCATTGATGTAAAGGTTAAACAATATAGGTTCTAGTACTGTGCCCTGTGGGACCCCACTTTTAACCCTCTGCCTCCTTGAAACTGCTCCACCATACACAACTCTGATGTCTATCAGACAGCCAATCTTAAATCCAGTTGACCAATCTGACATCCAGACCCATGTGCTGCAACTTTAATATCAGCTTATCATGTGGCACCCTGTCATATGCCTTCGCTAAGTGTAAGAAAATTGCAGTATATGCCTTTCCCTCATCTAATGTTCTTGTAACTTTATTATAAAAGACTAGCATATTGCTAAAACAAGATCACCCTTTCACAAATCCATGTTGACTCTCACAGATAACATTACCCTCATCTGCCCAATGCTGTATACGGTCCCTTTTAAGAGGACGTCCTTGTTAT
Organism: Typopeltis vanoorti; assembly: GCF_054136105.1. NCBI lineage: Eukaryota > Metazoa > Arthropoda > Arachnida > Uropygi > Thelyphonidae > Typopeltis > Typopeltis vanoorti. Next base: position 37,958,005 of record NC_143574.1, read on the forward strand.
CTTTTTCCTAATGGCTTGTACTTTAAGATGTGTTTTGGCAATCTTTCTATTTTCATTCTTTGAACATGTTCCATCCATTTATGTTTATATTTTTTAAATTTTTTCTATTGTTGATACTTGGTCTAATTCTTTTATAATTCCTTGATTTCTTTCATGATCAAATAGAGTATAATAAAAAGCCAACTCAAAGGCTCTGTCAGTTCTTTAGCACATTCTCTGAAAATGCATGGTGAAATACCATCCAGTTCCACAGCTTTACTGACATCCAGAATACTCTGGATTTGGAATATACTCTCCTCCTGTATCTATAAATCTTGAATCTGCCCTATCCCTCTAGTATTAAAATTTCCTTCTCCAGGATGAAAAAATACTCCAATAAAGTATTCATTGAACAATTCCACTATGTCCTCTGCCTCAGTCACTCTTTCTTATTTTTATCCCACAATGCCATTCTTCCAGTCATTTATCCTCTTACTGGCCACATAGCTAAAAAATTACCTAAAATTTTCTTTGGATCTCAGAGCTAATCTCTCCTGTTATTGCACTTTTGCCTTCCTTAACATATTAGTCACTCTCATGGCCCATCTTATATTTTTCATGCATCTTCTCTTCACTTCTCTTTATATATCTTCCATAGCCACTTTTCACATGCAGTTCTTGTTTAATATTGTTTGTCATCCATTTTACTCCAAATTGCGTCTTCTTCATTTGTGGAATACAGCTTACATTTGCTGCACTAACAAATATTCCTTCACAATTTTGCAAGCACTAATGATATCCCATCCTTCCAATTCCTCCCTGAATGAAAACAAAATTCAATACATGTTAGAGAAAGGAGAAAAAATAACACTAAAAGGTTTAACAGGATTCTGTTTGCTATAGACTTTTGTATCTGGCCACATGGTCTATGAGAGCCCATTCTATATAATTATAGGTTTTATTTCTAAAAATAATTCCCATGTTACTCCAAGAAATTATTAATTTTTTAATTAATTTTTATTAATTAAAAAATAAATTAGCTTATGTTTAGGAGTGCTTTTTTATCATGTCATTGGTTTTTGCTGAGTTCTAGGGCATTACTGAAGTTTTACATAGATAAATATGAAGAATTTCAGAGGGAACATTCTGATAAACCTTTAGGATGTTGCTGGCTGTCTTATTCAGTGGCATCCTGGTGTGTGGAAACAACATTCATCTGCTGTTTGATGTCAGTATGACTGAAAGGAAGGGGATTTTGGAAAAGGTGGTGGTAGAGCAATGTGGAAGAATTATTGTTGAGGCAAGGGTGAATCTTTTTGAAAAGCCTGTTTTTTTTAATATATTATTAACTGTGAGCAAAGAATATTTTGGGGTGAATATAGAAAAACGTTTTGGAGAAGGGGAAGGATATGATGGGATAAGTTTGGGGGGAGTCGAAACAGCCCATGCATGCTTTGAGTTTTGTGGCTTCACTGAATATCCTTCTGTTGACAATGAACAGGTCTGCAAATCTGCAGTCCAATAAATATTTGATGTATACTTTGTTGCATTTGATAAAACTGTGTGCCCTTAAAACATCAATAAGAATATATCTATGAAATATTCAGCACTTGCAGAAATTGCGTCTTTCCGTGCTTCACGTTTTTGGGAAGTTTTAAATTCTTGAGAAAACTGAAAATTTATTTCTTCATTAATAACGTGGCAGTCTTGACAAATAACAGATTGATTTGGGGGAAAATTTTTGATAAGTTAGTAATGATGTAAGTTTTTCTTGTGGTAGTAGTCATAATATGCTGTACATCCCTTGAGGGGAGATGTCAGGAATTTGATGATCCTCATTCCGTTCAATATCATTTGTTTCACTGTTGGTGAAAGATTATGCTGAAATTTTTTCAAGTTTTTTTTCAGTTGGTTATGCTATAAATTAAAGATGCCAAGAAATTATATTCTTGGTTTCATTCTTTGTTATACATCTAAGTGTAAGCAAACAAAGCTTTTCAGTGAAGTGACTTCACAACTGGACTACTTGTATAGAGGCTAATGACTAACATCAGTGCCATTAATATCCCATAATGCAACTGACATCTTTTGACTACTTGTATATGGAAATATGACTCATGTATTACTTCAACCTTGGTAGCACTTCTGGGTGTCGCTTCGATTGATGAGTTTCAATAAAAGTCTAAACCAGTTTGGGCAAGTGGTCCTTCCCTTATATACACACACACATACACACATATACGCACACACACACACACGTGTCTGTAAGGATATGTGAATTACATTGAGATATTAAGGCAATCCATGTGAGGTCAATAGCTCTATATACACATAGCCCAGTCAGGAAGTTACTTCACATGCAAACTTTGTTTACTTACACTTGAATAAAGGATGAAACCAAGAATATAATTTCTTGTTATATTTAATATATTATGTTGAAATTCAATAAATGTGAAGTGTAAACAACCTGTCTAACCCACAGTGATAAACTTAAAAAAAAAATATATACAAAACTCACCTTTGTAAGACGAATCCTATGAATATGTCGTGGTGGTAGAGCAAATCCATTCAAGAATGGATTTAGTATCTCCTTTTGAGAGTGAACAGTAACATAATGGAATGGATACATATACTGTGTCAGATAATTCCATGGATCCAAATTTAGCAACATCACTACTGCTAAAATATAAATGAAATAATTTGCATCAAAACATACAGGTTATTAAAAATTTCATCTTGTGTCTGTATTTCAGATTTAAAATGTTTAAAACTGTTAAATGAAAGTTTATAGTCTTGCTTATAAGACTTAGAGAATGAAACAGAAAGTCTTGCTATAAGAGCAAATTTATTTTGAAGGTTTTTTCTTGGCAAAGAAAAAAACTTTTGAAAACAACAACTGTTAAAGAGTATTTGCCAATTCTCAAAACCTAGTTGGCACTTGACATTAATATTGATAATATTAAGATTAAAACATGTATTATGATGACAGGCCATCATTAATTTTCCAATTACAGTAGCAGTATATAGTTGATAAACAATTAAGGTTTTCAATGAATATGAAGATACAAGGTTGTTTCTAGAAATATATTGAATGGCTAGCAAAGTTAAGGTGCCCTCATATATAGAATGATGAAATGCATGAGCCATCACTAACTTAATGGATAAGTTATTCCAGTTCATATTCTTGATTCAATATTTATGCAGTGCCTTAACTAGCTTTTCATGGGCCATGTGCAAGATTTTATTTTTGGACCACCTTTTATTGCAAAAGAAAAATAATGAAGAAAAAAATATACACACACACACACATACACGAAAGAAATAGATCAGCTAAACTTTTTTTTAGCTACAACTTTTTAACTTTAAATGCAGGAACAAGGTTCAAAGAAAGACTTATTTTTAAATAAAATCTATTCAACTAGTAATCCTCTGATAGGATGGAAAAAATCAACTGTAATCTCCATCTTTAAAAAAGGTAGTTGAGATGATGCTAAAAACTGAAGAGGTATAACTATACTAAATTCCTTTTACAAAATATATAGCAGAATTTTAAATAACTAATAAAATATTCTGAAAACTTTATTTTAGAAGTAGATCAATGCAGCTTGGGGATTTTCAAAAGTGTTATCTAGTAGATGCAATGCAAATTTATTCCAAGGGCAAGAAGATTGCCTGAGAGTGTTGTCTGTAGAGAATTTGAGTGTGTTTAAAGCAAAGTATGATGAGCTGTGTGTATGATAAAAGGACCTCCTAGATGAGTCTAACTCTATGGAGTCTTATTATTACCCCAAGAGCTCATAGAGTCAAAGACTCATCTGGGAGGTCCTTTTATCACACACAGCTCATCATACTGTGTCTTAAATACATTCAAACTCCTTGCAGACACCCCACTCTCAGGCACAGCATTCCAATCATTCATAACTCTGCACAAAAAACCTGCCTCTCACTCCCTACTCACACCCTCTTTATACATGTTGAAATGTATAAAGAGGGTGTTTTTCACTTGGTTTGAGTATAATAAATTTAGTTTAATCCTTTATCCACGTGCGAGCAAACAAAGTTTGCACCTGAAAGTATCTTCAGGACTGGGGTAAGGTGGTGCAACACCAGGTCACTCCTTGCAAAGGTGGAGCAAGCTACTAACACTTCTCAGTATCTTCCATAATGCAAAACATCTCCTTGCGGATATGTCTAATGTTATGCATTAAGGGAAGGGCCACTACCCAGACTAGTTTTGACCTTTATGGGTGGTTTATCAGGATTGCTTGCACAATCCTGATAAACCACCCAAATATCAAACAAAGATTACATGAAAATTCCAAGGATCTGGATGGCACACATTCAGCCTACCTGACATAAGATCCAGCATAAGTCAGGACTACCTAATCTTCAGGTAGTATTAGAAACTATTCCATGCCAACTGGCTGGAATGTACATGTTAATATATGTATATTAACATGTGTTGTTGTGCCAATGTATTTCTACAACCAACAGATAACACTAATAATAGGACTCTAGTGTTGATGTATAATTTTTTTTTAATTAATTTATTTTTTATTTTTCCCACTAGGTCAGGCCAACAATTGTTGTAGCAGTTGGTCAGTGTCTTTAACAAACCAGTTTGATTGTAGTGTAGCTTGTTATCTGTGTAGTTGTATGCTCCAGAAGATGACCTTGACATAAAGGTTGAATGTAGATTTTAGTTATTAAACTAAAGTTTTTATTCAAACACTGTAGTTGTCTCCATAATTTTCAAAAATGGATTCTGATCACCATGTAAGCTTAAAAGAAAGGAAAATAGAGAAAAGAAGGAATACAATTTAGAAACACATGTTACATTTATTGACTTTGAAAAATGTCATTTTATTTAACATATTAAAAGAAAGATAAATACCAAATATTCTAAAAGCTATTATAAGTATATATGAAAATAATCAAATACAAATAAGATTAAATCATTAACTATCATATACGAGGCAGATAAACCAAGGAGTCTGACAGGGATATCCCTTTTCAGCAACTCTTTAATGTTTATCTGAATGAAATAATAATAAAATGGAATAAAAATTTTCATCAAGGTATTAAACTTTCTCCTACTGTGAACTTAAACACTCCTTTTTGTTGTTGAACAAATAATTACAAATTCTGAAGATACCTTTCTGTAAGTTATTTTACATTTAAATGAGATAGCCAAAGATTATGGAATGATAATATCAAGAGGAAAAATCAAAAATGGCCTTTAAAGGACAAGATCCAGTAAAAACTAAAGTAGTAATAGATAAGATTTTAGAACAGGTGAATTTATTTAACTACCTAAGTTGTCTGATTACATATGAAAATGAAAAAGATATAAACCTAAAAATTGCAATATTTAAAAATAACAGGTGTAATTAAATTTGTTTAAACCAAACCTAGTACAAAAACAAACTAGATTAAAAGTATACAATACATTAGACATACTAGTCTGACTGTATGGAGGTGAAATCTGGACAATAAAACAAAAAGACAGATTTATAACAGCTGAAATGAAGTTTGAGAAAAACTGCAAAGTATAATCTATTTGATCACAAAAGAAAACAAAGAAAGAATTAAACCAGGAATCAGCAATAGAAAAAATTTAAAAATATAAACACAAATGGATGGAACACGTTGAAAGAATGAAAATTGAAAGATTACCAAAACAAGCCTTAAATTACAAACCATTAGGAAAAAGAAAACCAGGATGTCCTCTTAAAAGATTCAACAATGACTTTTAAGGCTGGAACAGGCTACTCTAGGCCTAAAACCTAGGTGATGGAATCTGCCCAATGGCAGAATCTATAGAAGACTCCTATTATAGGCGATGTTATTTCAGGAAAATGACAACGTAGACTAAATTAAAATTTTAGTTTTTATTTCCAATATGTGAGAGGATGTATGTGAAGAAAGGAGTGCAGTTTGTTAATGTGTGGAATGAGTTTGAAAGACGAAGTGAACTATATAGGAGAGATGGACTGCATTTGAGTGGTTTTGGTGTGAATTGCTTAAAGAGACTGCTGCTGGAAGGTAGGGAAGTGAGTGCAGAAAATGAATCTGATCAAGTGGTAAGCAATGTGGAAAAATGGGAGAGTAATGGTTGGCCGAGTGGTTAGTGTATCTGCTCTCGAGCAGCAAGGCTGCAGGTTCAAATCCCGCTGTGAGCATGGATGTTTGTGAAAATACTAGTGGTAGACAGTAGATGGCATTGGTGTAGATGACGGTTGAATGAGGTTCAATGGTGGAGACAGATTTGTAAAGTAGGTGCCCTCCCTTTATGAGTCTTTGGACTCCCTGGAGGTGTCCAATAATAAAAAACAGAAATTGAAAAGGTGAAAATTGTCAATTTTTTGATTTTTCAAAGGCATATGAAATGTGATAAGTTGGTGTTTAAGTTAAAACATGGGTTTAGATATCAGATTAGCAAAATGGATTGAAAAGTGCCTTTATACATATCAGAATTGAATACAGGAATAGTGTTGAGGAATAGAAAGGTAACAAGTCAAGTTCTACATGATTCAGTACTGGAAGTATTGCTGTTCAATTTTTATGCGAGTTGGTTACAGGGAAGTAACCATTTGTTTGCAGATGATGAGAAGCTTCGGAAGGTTTTTATTAATAGTATTGATGTGGATTTTCAGAAGGATGTGAAAATGATATAATGGTGGCAAATGAATGCAGATGTCATTTTATTGTGTATCCCATGAATGGATCTCAACTGTAATGTTTTGACATTTGGGACCTACAGATTGGATGCTTGGCCACTTTGAGCTAAACTAGAATAAGGAGAAGAAAAAGGAGAATACGAAATGACTGAACATAGAATTTAAAATCTGACGACAAATTGCAGTGAAAACAACCACTGCAATATGTCATCGTGGAGAGGGAGAGAATGTGTGGATTTGGGTTCTCCGACCAGACTATACCAAAGTTATCACTATTCCATATATTCAAAGCACATCTGAAAAACTAACAAATGTACAACCTCTCAACTATTTATGGACTATATAAACAATTAGCATCGCTTTCCTGTGTCGTGTCGACTTTTTCTTAAAATTACCTTTCTTAACTCTCAATAACCTCTTCTGGCCGTATCTCTGACAAGAGTGAAGCTGAGGTCTTGTCAGACAAAGAATTGCAAATGGTGAATGCCAATTTCTTTGTCCCAACTCTGGCTCTATCTCCCTTTTCAAACCCAAAGAAATTTGTTTTAGCTGTGCCACTCTGAGTCCTAGGAGATACTGAAAAATATGACCAAGGAGTTAGAAACCAGTCAGCATTCACTCTTCTCAGCAAAATTTTGTGACTTGCAATCGTGACCTTAACTGTTTCCCGCCTTTATGTGGTTCGTTTTACTTTGTGAGCAAGTGCAGTAGTTCTAGACACAGGGAAGACAAATTTCATAATAATAAAGCAATTTAATTACACTGATATCATACAAACACATTTATATAAGCTTAATTAAATCATTCAATTAGAATACACATACAAATCATTGTATGTGTATTCTAATTGCCGTTTCCTTCTCTCGTGCACAAAAGTTAGATAACACACTTGAAAATTCATGTTTCAGAATACTGATCACAGAATACTAAATCTTAATTTTCAGTTACTTAGTCTCATCTCACTAATAATTACACAAGAGTTCATTCAAGATTTTCCTTAGCAGTCCTATCCAATTAATGCAGTTCTCATTCTTAAACTTTAACAAACTCAAATTATTCTCTTTCAAACACATTTCATCAAACGAGTCTACTGACATTTTCTTTCTTTATAATCGGCCACAGTTCTAGGAATGTCTTTCATCACACAATTCAGATCTTCACATTTAATTCACTAAATAGTAGATATAAAGTTCACCTTACCGGTTCACAGCATTTTCTCTCTGGGCCACTTCAGAATTTTATGTCAGACTATTACCTTGATTTTCCCTCTTACTGCGATTGGAATTCTTCACACTTGTTTTCCACCATTAAAATCTGCTGGGCTTTCCTTTGTCTCCGACTGGTAGTTTCTCTTATGTCATACTCACCACTTACGAAGGGTACCATGTGGAGGTTCACTACCAGCCAGGCAATTCATGGAGCATGTGAACAGCAGCAGGAAAACGTCTTAAAAAGCCTGGTGCGTAGTGATACACTCGCTTTTAAACTACACGCCGTTTCCTTCTCTCGTCAGGTGCGCATGCGTCATACGCTCCTTGCTTCTCCCAGCACATAGCGCCACTCGCGGCAACCTACCAAAACTCTCGTAACTTTACATTGAATGAAGGGGGTGGGAAAGCACCGTTCTACACAACAGATATACCGAAGTTGGCCATTTCACATTTGGTATAGTATTTTGATTTTCTCTTTTCTAGCAAATGGTTAGTTGTTCATACAAATTTCCGACTAAGTAACTACTATATTTTTAAACACTGAAATTCCACAATACTAAAATAAAATCATACATATTCCTTCATTTCTGGTAGATTATTAGTTTTCTTATTTAAGCAATAATAATTTTATGTCTTCCGACATAACAAAGGCATCCTCCCTCACGAAATTTTTTTTTTTTGTTTGTTTGTTCTTTCATGCTTATTCCCGCATCTTCTCCGGGGGGGGGGGGGTTTCTCTTCCTTCATCTGGTACAGAAACTTCTAGATTAATTACACGTACGTTTTGCTCTGATGGGTTTTGAACACTCTGCCCCAAATTTTCCTCAGATTTGTCTTCTTCATTTTCTACTCCATCACCCAAATTTTGCCTTGTTTCATTTATACATTTTGCATCAGCCATTGGCGTAATTTGAGATTCATTCTGACAGTTTCGCTCAATTTAATCTCTTCCATTCTTCTCTATTAGATTACCCTTTCCTTGCATTCTTTCTTTATGTGATCTCTCATTCCTATTCCAATTTTTGTTTCCGTGATTCTCTCTACCAAACCGTTTCCTTCCCAATTAGACTAATCTTATTTCTGGATAGATTACAAGATAACTTATACACTTCTCTAGGAAGTCAGTTCCTAAAACTACCCGAAATTGTGTAAGGGATGTCTTAGGGAGCACCAGCAACTCATGCCAAATTCACATGTTAAATTCTGGCAGATATAGTTTCAACCTAACCTTTTTGTCTATATACGCTGAGGACGATGATACTCCTGCTAGCCTGATGGGTTCATGGAGATTTCGAATCCCCCGCCATATGCATGATCTTATCTACTGGAAGTACTTTCCAGAAATTACTGAGACTTGGCAACCGGTGTCTAACAATACATCGCAAAATGACCCTTGTATTATTCCCTTAACTTTCAATTTTGATTCCCTTTCACTTTTATGATCTTTATTTCTATTCTTATTATTTCTTTTCACATATCCCAAATTTGATCCTCTGTCATTTTCCCATGAGGGCCTTCTATTAGAATAACAGTATTTCGCAATGTGCCCCGTCCTATTACACTTAAAACATCTAGGGTTTTCCTTAAAATTTCCTTGACTATATTGATTCTGATATCTACAGACATTGGATCCTTGTTCAGTTATAGTTTCAAATTTTTTCATTAGGTCGTCAATTTTGCTTAATAAAGGCAGATTTTGTCGTTCGACCTCTGCTCTTATAGTTTCTCTAATCTCGTCTGCATGCATAACAGGAGGCTCTGTGGATTTAACAGAACACGTCGCCAACTGTTGCAACACAGCATCGAGACGATCCATTACAGACTTCTGTGATCGGTCCACATCATGTTTTATCATAGAGCTAATTTCCTCCCTACTAATCTGATTAATCTCTGTTACAGTACACTCATCACAATTAGCCTTCAGATTAACAATTTTGGATTTATGTTTGTCATTACTCCCTTGTTTTCCATATACTTCCTTTTTCCCTTTTCTGCCCCTTTTCTAAATTATCATTGTTACCCGAATTACTACTTTCTCTAACCACATTAACCTGCACTAATTGAGAATCGGGAAAAATGTCTCCCAGCATTTGCTCCTTTTCTTTCACAGCCTCATAGCATTCCTCTAGATTACTCAGCCTTTTCTTATAACTCAGGTCTTTATCCTTGTCCGAATTGTAGAAGAACAGCCCAGTCTAAGTGTGACTTATTGCTAGGGTCAGCAAACGATTATAGTAGTCTGTTACACTTTCTTTGTCCCTCTGAGCACTGCCCTGTAGTTTCCAGAGATTTGGTCCAATACTCCTCAGTCTTGAAAATTGTGATACTAACGTTTCTTTAAACTTATCATATTCTAGAGTTTCCTTCAGAATCGGGGAGGAATATAGGAAGGTTTTTGCCTTTCCCACCAACTTACTCCTAAGTAAGATTAACAACTGAAGATCAGACCAATTTGCCAACTTACTTAGTTTCTTGATGTAGGCGAATCAATTTGTATTCTAAAGTCCCAGAGAATGTTTGCTGTTTCGTTTTCCAGTTCAGTCTCTATTTTATGATGCCACCAGTTATCAGATGTAGGAAAGCCATATTTTTTGCATACATGCGAATGAATTATTTTGGCCACTTGATCATGGCGGTATTTGTAGTGAGTTTGAGCTATTTTTCTGCAGGCACTGATTAGATGTTCTACAGTCTCATATTTCTGATGGCATAATCTGCCTTTGCTGTTATTATTGATGTTCAAAATTTTTGCTTTCAACGTATTAGTGTGTAATGCCTGTTCTTGAGTGCTAAAATAAATCCTTCTGTTTCTTTTTTTATGTATTCGTATTGTAGCCATGTCCATGTCTTGTTCACGCCAATTTTGTCCTCAGTATCTCGAAGAAATTGGCCATGCAAGGGTTTTTTCCAGCACACATATCGGATATTTTGTTGTTCCTATTTGTAATCGGATTTGTTTCCTGTTGCTTTTAGAAGTTACTGCCTTACTCTTTACAAGCAAATTACCTCTGTGTAATTTATCTACTACTAAATTTCATGTGCTGTGTTCATTAAAATAAATGAACCATGTTCACTAGAATGCAGTTAGTTAGGGCAGCCATTTATTTAGGGCAAATAAATGGCCGAGTTGAATAAATTGCAAAGTGGATGGCAGCCAGGAGACAGATCTTTAGCTGGAAGGAAATGTCATCAGGAAGGTCAGTGACTTTAGATACTTAGGTTCAACAGTGAAAGAGGATGGTGAAGCTGAGAAGGATGTGGGATGCAGGATACAAGCAGGATGGAGGAACTGGAGAGAGAGAGAGAGAGAGATGACTGGAGTGTATGCGATAAAAGGGTGCCGATCAATCTAAAATGCAAAATCTACAGAACAGTAGTGAGACCAACTATGACGTATGCGATGGAAATTGTGACCCTGAGGAAAAATAACATTCGCAGGATGGAGGTAGCGGAGATGAGAATTCTTAGGTGGATATGAGGTGTGACCAGAAAGAATCATCTGAGCAATGGGAGCAAAGATACAGGAGGCAAGGTTGAGATGGTTTGGTCATGTGGTGAGGAGGGAGGACGAGTATGTGGCAAGAAAGGTCATGCAGATGGATGTGCAGGGGAGGAGGAGGAAGTGTGGGCTGCCAAAGAAGTGGAGGAGGACTTGAGGATAGAGAACTGGGATGTGGTTACATCCCAAGACAGGAGGTTGTGAAGGAGATTCAGTACAAACAGCGACCCTACTTAAGTGGGACAAGCTGCAGATGAAGTAGTTAATCACTTGTAAATTGTTAGTTAGTTTAGACTTATTGGCACAACAAGTGCAAGTGTCATGCTGTACCAAAACGCAGCTCATAAATGATTTATCAGCCTTGTTCCTCCATGTGCTTTAGGTGAAAAATGACTCATATAGGCATCAATCCTCTCACGGACTCAGCTTATATAGCGTATTGCCTTCTAAGAGAGAGCTGTTCTATCTATCCTTAGGTGAATGAACTTGTGTCATCTTTCATGCTGAGCCAATGCGTAATCAGAAAAATGTAGATATCTTTCAGTGGTCTGTTTTTTGATAATTTTGTTTTTAATTTTAATTTTATAAGATTTATCAACAGCTGAAACAATTGCGTTACTAGACCAAATCAAAGGCTAATTGCCGGATAATGCCATTAATGCAACAGCAAAATGAACTGCGAGAAGAATGGGCATGCCATGGAAATGAGGAAACAAAAACAGAAGCATAAAGGTGAGGATCCTAAAATTGATGATGCCCTAAATCAGTGGTTCTCCATTATAACTGGATGAGGAATGTTCATCAGTCATCTGATGTTAAAAAAGAAGTCACAGGAGATGGCTCATGATAATGTTAAAGCAACAGGTGGTTTAATGTCTCAATGGAAATAGAGGCATGATATTAAATTAAAGTTACATAAGTTAAATGTTTAAATATGAAATATTTTCTAATGTGTTGTGTATTTTGTTTTAATAGGATTACATTGAAGGATAACAGATCACTGTTGATATTAATGATGAAGAAATTTTAAATATTATTCTGCTAGTGTGATTAATTTTTTTGAATCAATCATTTGTTGCTCAGTGAAATGTTAGATTGTATTTTTATATCTTTTTAACTATTAACACTAAGCTTCATATAACCAGGGCAGCCACTTAATTGAGCCAAAATGTTCAAGAACCAAAGCGTCCCAGTTAATGTGAATCTACTCTATCTGTCTCTAAAGTGAATAAAAGAAAAGCTGTAGTTGTAATGCATAAGGCAAACTATGAGAGAAATATAGATTGCTTTTTACAGAATACCTCCACTTTTTAAGAAATTAGTTATAACTCTATCAAAACATAGAATAAACAATTAATAAATTTCCTTGATGAAGTTGTTAGCTGGGATAAAAATACTTTGAACAAGGTACACACTCATTTTGGAAGTCCTCCTCAGTTATATGATCTTCCAAAAATCCAAAAAGAAGGTGGTTCTTTAAGACTCATTGTCAATTGTTTTGACTTTCCGACATATAGAACTGCAAAGTTTCTTTCATGTCTATTAACATCTCACATTGGACAATCCAAATCATTCATCAAGAATTCTACACATTTTCTTGAAAAATCAAGGATATGCAAATACAAGAGTCAGTTTTGACATCAAAATCATCATCATCATCATCATCATATGTATCAAGGATTTAGGTCTAGTATGGCCTGTTCCGGCCTTACAAGTCATCGTTGAACCGTTTAAGAGGACGTCCTGGTTTTATTTTTCCTAATGGCTTGTACTTTAAGGCTTGTTTTGGTAATCTTTCTGTTTTCATTCTTTGAACGTGTTCCATCCATCTATGTTTATATTTTTTAATTTTTATAATTACTGGTTCTTGGTTTAATTCTTTCATAATATCTTCGTTTCTTTTGTGATCAAATAGGTTTAATTCTTTCATAATATCTTCGTTTCTTTTGTGATCAAATAGGGTATACTTCAGTTTTTCTCATAAACTTCATTTCTGCTGTTGTTAATCTTTGTTTGTCTTTTTGTTTTATTGTCCAGATTTCGTTTCCATACATTAAGACTGGTAGGGCTAATGTATTATATACTTTTTAGCCTGGTTTGTTTTTGAACTACGTTTGGTTTAAATATACAGTTAATTACTCCTGTTATTTTTAAATATTTTGCAATTTTTATGTTTATATCTTTTTCATTTTCATAAGTGATCATACATCCTAGGTAGTTAAATGAATTCACCTGTTCTAAGATCTTGTTATCTATTACTGTTTTAGTTCTTGCTGGATCTTGTCCTTTAAAGGTCATAGTTTTTGATTTTTCCGTTGATATTATCATACCATAATCTTCGGATATCTCAGTTAGATTTAAAATAGCTTTCTGTAAGTTATCTTCAGAATTTGTAATTATTATTTGGTCGTCTGCAAAGAGGAGAGGGTTTAAGTTAACTGTAGGTGAAAGTTTAATTCCTTGATGTAAATTTTTCCTCCATTTTATTATTATTTCATTTAAGTAGATATTAAAAAGAGTTGCTGAGAGGGGACATCCCTGTCGGAAAACTTGATTTATCTCTCTTGTATATGATAGCTCATGATTTAATCTTATTTGTGTTTGATTATTTTCATATATACTTGTGACAGCTTTTAGGATATTATTTGGTATTTGTCTTTCTTTTAATATGTTAAATAATATGTTTCTTTTAACTTTGTCAAATGCTTTTTCAAAGTCAATAAATGCAATATGTGTTTCTAAATTATATTCTCTTCTTTTCTCTATTATTAATTTTAGTCTGGGTCTATACGTGATCGTCCTTTTCTAAATCCATTTTGTACCTCTAGAATAAAGGTTTCGGAATATTTCATTAGTTTGTTATTTAAGATTCTGCTGTATATTTTGTAACATGAATTTAGTATACTGATACCTCTATAGTTTTTAGGGTTATCTCTATTACCTTTCTTAAAGATAGGAATCACAATTGCTTTTTTCCATTCTATTGGGGGCATACCAGTTGAGTAAATTTTATTTAAAAATAATAAGAGTCTTCCTTTGAATCTTGTTCCTGCGTATTTATATAGTTCTGAACCTAGCTTATCTTCTCCAGGTGATTTTCCGTTTCTTGTTTCTTTCAGGCTGATTTCTAATTCTTCTTCAGTTATTTCCTTTTCATTTTCGTTAATTGTTTGCCAGTTGTCTTTTTTAAAATATTTGTCTGTCCACAGTTCTGTGTAGTAATTTTGAAATTCTTCTCATTTCAATTCAGTGTTTAATTTTATGTTTTCTTTGGTATCTGCATTTAGGTGTTTCAAAATCTTATATACATTGGGTCTTATTTTATATAAATCATGTTCTAAATTAGAAACAAATTTATTCCATTATTCTCTATGTCATTTTCTGACTTCTCTTTTAGCTATGGCTCTTATTCTTTTATATTCTATTTCATCTTCTAATCTTTTACTGCTTAACCATTTGTGATAGGCTTCCTTTTTCTTTTTGATTATTTCTTTGATTGTATCATCCCAGATCTTCAGTTTTTTTCTTTTATTGAATTTTTTGGTCTTTCCTAAGCTTTCATTTGCTGCTGCATTTAATATCGTTTTTATATTAAGCCATTCTATTTCTATTTCTTCATTTTGTTTTATTTTATCTAGATACTGGTTAATTCTTTGTTCATATAGCCATTGTACATTTGTGTCATTCAATAGTCTAGTTTTATAAACAAATGTTTCAATTTTTCTTTCTGTTCTTGTTACTTGTAGCCATTTACGTGGTAATCTTAATTTTATTTTAACAAGGAAGTGGTCACTGCTTATTTCATATCCTCTGTGAACTCTAACATCCAGTGAAAATTTTGATGTCTTTTCATTTAGTATGAAGTAATCTAATATTGATTTTCATCCTCTTGCTGCCCAAGTATATTTATGTATGTCTTTATGTTTGTAGAAGGAATTCATTATTTTTAGGTTATTATAAACTACAAAGTCAATCAATTTTTTACCATTTCTGTTTAGAGTGTTTTCTCCATGTATTCCTATATTATTATTAATTTTCGTGTTTCCAATTCTTGCATTTAAGTCTCCTGCTAAAATTATGTAATCATTTTTATTTATTTTATTATATGTTTTGTAGCTGATTATAAAAATCAATATTATCCTGTTCTCTTCCTTCTTCTGGGACATATAAACCAATTATTGTTAAATAGCCTCTATCTATTTTTATTCTAGCTTCTAGTATTCTTTCATTCCATAATTTATAATGTTTTAACTGTTTTGAAAGGGAGTTATGAATCCAAATTATGACTCCTGCTTGTGCCCTTTGGTCTCTGTCGACTCCTCTGTATATCACATTAAAATTTTCAGTTCTCCTAGTTCCTTTTAATTTCTTTTTTGTTTCAGTGATTACTGCTATTTTAGAATTTCTTTCATTTAATAACTGGTCTAATTCAATTTCTTTATATGCTATTCCTCTTACATTCCAGTTTGCTATGTGTATTATATTTTATCGTTTCCATTTTCGTTTTCCCTTTTCCATTCCACGGTCGTTTCCCATAGATTCAATCCGATTATCTTTTTCTGTCAGCTTACAAGTATGGTTATGTTCTCCATGTCAGGGGAACTAGCCTGACGATGGAATAGTTCAGTGGTAGGGCTGCTACCTTAAGGCTTCTGAACTCGCCTTCTTCTGAATTTAAACCCATAGGAGGAATAGGGTATATTGAAGGGGAAAGGGTAGATTATAGAAGAAATATAGTAAGGTTTATAGAGAGGACATAGTTGTAAGGCCAGAAATGAAAAGACCCCATGGCCCTCGAGTACTCTAATAGCACAAGGGTCATAATGTAAGAAGAGTTGGCTGATAAGGCCTTATAGGAAAGATTAAAGTAAGTGGGTCCTCCTTAAAGTAGAAGAAAGAGAGGATAGATCCAGCTAGGGGTCCATGGGAGTGCCGCTTCCCTTACAATCAAGATGATTGCCCTTTATGGCCCTGTTGGTCCACGTGTCCTTATTCAGTATATTCGGACCACCCCACCATATATATATATATATATATATACACACACGCACGCGCATGTACACACACACACATGGTGGGCTCCCCTATCCGCCATCCAGGGGACGCGCGCTCTAGGGGTTACAAGGTCCCCTTAATATAGAACTGCAAAGTTTGTTTCATGTCTATTAACTTCTCACATTGGACAATCCAAATCATTCATCAAGAATTCTACACATTTTCTTGAAAAATCAAGGATATGCAAATACAAGAGTCAGTTTTGACATCAAAATAAAAAACAAAATGAGCTAACGCCTTTTTATTCCCGTATATAGGGAGTAGGCGAGGCCGTTTTAGCCCTATCTAACTTTTGTGGACTCAGTGGGCAGTTCAGTCTCCACTGGTACCCAATCAGTGATAGCTAGCCCAAGGCTATAACTAATTAAGCAGCATGCAGTGAAGAGAGATGGCTCAACAAGTGCGGCGATCTCCTGTTCCTTAACCCTAACACTCGTATTTAATGTCTGAAATAATGTGGGTTCTGTGGTCGATTTTCTTGAGTTTATGGGACAAAAAAACCGAGTTTCTGGGAGAAACAACCCGTCTGCCTGTGTCAGAGATCGACTAACTGGTCGAAAAAAGGCTTTGAAAAATTTCCTCTAGTCGCTGATTGCATTCGAAACTAAGAAGTCTTCCTTCATGCAGTCAAGTGCCGTGGTTTGCAAATGCCACATCCACTGAGCTATTTACCAATATATCGTTCTGCCACTATTTGTTTTCTATATGATGATTTCCATCCTGATGTTGTGTAGAGTTTTGAATTTGTTATACAGTCAGGATATTTCAGCTGGAAAAACAACTATCTATAAACATGTAGCAAGTATTTTTACCTTGGGTATAATTATTTTAAAGATACCAAGCAATTTTAAACCTGGTTTTACTCCATTTTTCCCAAGTAAGCAAACAGACAAAAATGTCAAGTTTGCGCCTGCAAGTGATGCAAGACTAGCTGATCCTACAGGTAGTGCAAGACCAAGGCAACTCGTGGTAGAGGTGGAACAAGCTCTGATCACTAATCTTAATATTTACCCTTAATGCCAAAACACATCTCCGAGAAGGGGATGTATGATGTTTTGTATTAAAGGCAAGGGGCCACTACCCAGACCGGTTTCGATCTTTTTTGAGGTCTCATCAGTGGGAGCTAGGCTAGGAATACCAAGATTTAGTAATACAGAGCTTGTAAGTATTTTACCAAAACAAGTTACCATAAGGTGTTTTAACCTTATTAAATATCTCCTCCTGAGATTTTTATTTAATAAGGTTAAAACACCTGATGGTAACTTGTTCTGGTAAAATACTTACAAGCTCTGTATTACTAATCTTGGTATTCACAGCCTAGCTCCCACTGATGAGACCTCAAAAAAGGTCGAAACCGGTTTGGGTAGTGGCCCCTTGCCTTTAATACAAAACATCATACATCCCCTTCTCGGAGATGTGTTTTGGCATTAAGGGTAAATATTAAGATTAGTGATCGGAGCTTGTTCCATCTCTACCACGAGTTGTCTTGGTCTTGCACTACCTGTAGGATCAGCTAGTCTTGCATCACTTGCAGGCGCAAACTTGACATTTTTGTCTGTTTGCTTACTTGGGAAAAATGGAGTAAAACCAGGTTTAAAATTGCTTGGTATCTTTAACATATCTATAAACAGATGGAAAGCACAGCCATGGGTTGCCCTTTGTCTCCTGGCAAATTATTCTTTGAATCATCTGGAAGGTGATTTGTTTTCATCCATTTATCCCCAACCCTCTCTGGTTTTACTATATTGATAATGTTTTTTTAGATATTATTTCTAAAAAATTTGTATGTTACTCATCTAAATAAATATTAATTTTTATGACTATTTTGCATATTTCTGTTTAGGAGTAACCTTTTATGTCCGTTGCTTTTAATTCTATTTTTAAGGACATTACTGGTGTTTTAAAAATATAGATATATTATTATTATTATTATTATTATTATTATTATTATTATTATTATTATTATTATTATTATTATTAAAGCGGTAGCAAGCACGCTATTTCGATGCTCACATATTTCAAGTTGCAAAGTAGATTTTTGTTGTGAATTAAAATGTAAAGTGAATCAGTGAATTCCATTACTCAGGCGAAACATATTGACTTTAAAACTGTAAGTGTCTGTTAAGTAATAAATAAATTATAAGTATTCAAAGTTCGAAGTATACGTTTGTCAACTATGCAAGGGGAGAACAAAGGAAGTCGCCATATTAGCAGTTGCAGGAAGATCATCTAAACCAGAATATGAAGTGCTAAAATGCCAGGAAGACGTAATATATTCTGGAATGTCCGAGGGCACTTGGCAGCAAAAATCAAACGCTAAGCATGATGAGTGGAAGTGCCCACATTGTAGAGAAAACAAAGGAATGTCGCCTTCAACCGCACGCGGTAAGCAGCCAATGCAGAAAAGAACCGCTGGCGGTAAACAGCTAACATGGCAATCAACAGCAGAGGAAACGAAAAACAAAGAATACAACAATGGAAACCCAGGTGAGACGACTTGGAATGCATTACTTCAAAATAGACTACAAAACCTAAAAGACTGTTTAATCAATTTTGTTGGAGAACTTTTTGAAAAACATACCGTACAATTTATTGAAAAATTCAACCAATATGAGGAATTTATTAAATTTAATAATAGCGCAGTAGAAGACGTACTACAGACTGTTAGAGAAATTAAAAACTACGTTAAAGAACTAGCAGAAAACAACATAATTTAATTAAAGAGACAATGGAACTACGACAAGAACTAAACTCTTTAAAGCAACACTACGAACTCTTAAACAAACAGCAGTATACAAATCATATCCTCATAGATGGTCTCCCAAAAATTGCCACGGAACATTTAAAAGACACTGTAATTCATCTAAGCCAAAAAATTGGCGCGCTCATAGAATCAAAAGATATCCAGTCGGTACATCGCTTATTACAAAAAAGGAAAAGAGAAAGTAATCCCCGTCGTGGGGTGACTCACGATCAGCTCAACAAACGTTACCCATATAAAAGCCAGCAGGATCAAAAAACTCAGTAGTCAAGGATCTGAATTAACCCAAAAAATATCCCAATATACTTGTTCGATATATGTTCTCCAATACATTAACGCCATGATATCAGAAACTATTTTACCAAACAAGGAAAGTAAAAACAGAAAGAAATTAACAGTTTATATGGATAAGAGACAGCAAAATAATCCTAAAAAGGCACAGTATACAAAGCCGATCCAAATAAAATCCGTAGAAGAACTCAATAGGCTGCCACATTAAACAGAACACTAATGAGTCGTAAGCGACATACCATCCCACAGGAACGTAGATCACCAAGCAGATGTAATCACTCCGGAGACAACTGCCACAATCTTAAATCGATAACAGAATGGAAACAAGTGACTATTCCCCAAAAAAGACTATGTATTTTCCACATCAACATCAGGAGCATTCAAAAATACTGGTTGAACCTGCAAGCTTATCTGATGGAAGCTAATGACAACATAGACATTTTTATACTGACTGAAGTATCCACGACAAACGAAGAGGCAACCATCTACCAAATGCCACATTTACAACAAACAAACACTGCAGACAACTGAACGATACGGGGAAATAATAATATTTACGAAATATAAACTAGAAGTAACCTATAAATTAGAATACGTAGAAAACATATGCATCAAAATTAAAAACGTCAAACAAGAAAACTCGTTGATATTAAACACAATTTACAGACCACCCAACTTAAGAACTAAAAATTTCTAGATGAATTAAAACAGACAGCTTTCAACCATGGAAGAAGGCCCCTCAGAATACTTGATAATAATAGGAGACATGAATATAAATATTTGGACATAAATAAAAACAAGGAACAATACTTAGACCTCTTATCAGCATATAACATAACCCATCCATACAGTCGTATACACCAGAAGAGATAGTCAGAAACACAACAACCTCATCGTGCATTGATCATATAAATATAAGGGCCCCTCCAAACAGCCACACAGCAGCCGTCATAACATGCAAACTGGCAGACCATTATTTCACATCATTACAGTTACACATTGAACCAGAACCCATAAAATTCACTGAGACTACAAAACAGTATTATAGCATTCTAAACGAAACAATAGTAAACGATGAAATCAGAAAAATAGAATGGATGCAGATAGCATCTTCAGACTCTGCTGAAGTTGTATATAATAATATTAAACTTGCATTTAAAAAATATATAACAAAGCATTAACAACAAAAATATGCTCCCAAACTAAACAGAATCCATGGATTACAGACGACATATTAATAGACATACAAAGAAAAGATGACCTGTGGAAACATCTTAAGAAGTCGGCAAACAATATCGCTTTACAAGCTGAATACAAAAGAATATTTCATAACAACACAGATTAGAACGGCAAAAAGAAACTACTACAGAAACAAATTAACAACAGCTAAGAACGACATAAAGGAAACCTGGCACTTCACTATGAAATGCTGGACAATATACACAGAACGACAGCCTCAGAAACCTTAAAAACAGCTTTGCTTGCGATCACAAATCCCTCAAACAGTTGGCAAACAACTTTAATCAGAATTTTGCAAACTCTGTCCCAAAATTACAAGAAACAACCTTCCCTCACACAAAAAAAAAAAAAAACATTCTCCACTAGGTCTACGAGCAACCTAGTCAATGTGGTTCCCCACAATAACAAAAGAACTATCACTTGCAATTCAACAAATCAACCCTAACAAAGGACCAGGGATAGACGGAATCAGACCAAAAGACATCAAGAAACACTCAACCAACCTACTTCCAGTTATACAAAAACTGTTAAATAAAATCTTCGAAACGGGACACATACCTGAAACACTGAAGACTGCATTAATCACACCCATACATGAAAATGAAAAAGGAAACATTATAAGTAATTACAGAGCCATCACCTCATTTTCTGTAATCAACCAAATCATGGAGTGCATCTTGCATTGCAACCTTTCGACATATTTTGAAAATTTCAAATTATACCGAAAACATAATATGGCTTTCAAAAAAATGAAGAAATAGCAACACTCCTGGAAGATTTCACAGACCTAATAAAGGCTGCATTGGATAAAAAACAGAATAGCATTAGTCGTTTTCATTGACAAAAGCATTTGACCCAATAACACACAAAACCTTGTTAATGAAACTAACACATATCGGAATCGAAGGTCGCCTACCCCACAGGTTTAAAGCATACACTAAAAACAGGAAGTACATTACACGTATAGGATCAGCGTACAGCAAACAGGTAACTGTAACCTATGGACTACCGCAAGGAGCTGTCCTATCTCCCATTCTATTTAACATATACACACACACGACATAAGCCAACTTCCCCTAAAAATCTTCCAGCACGCAGATGACACAGGTGTGTGTGTGTGTGTGTGTGTGTGTGTGTGTGTGTGTGTGTGTGTGTGTGTGTGTGTGTGTGTGTGTGTGTGTGTGTGTGTGTGTGTGTGTGTGTCCATTCACGACAACGCAAATATTGCTTACACAAATATGCAACACGACATCAATCAAATCACTAACTGGCTAACAAGTTTGTGATTTGATCGAAAACGGCACATATATAAACCCTGGAAAAACAAAGTTAACAATATTGAAAACCCCAAACCCTACCCATAGAAACTAAATATCTGGCTATGTGACATCTATCATCCTATACAGAAAGGGCTGATCCTAAAACCACAACCATCACACAAGTGAAAACACGCTATCTAAGACTTCACTTCGATGCTGATAAAAGTTGGAACAGTCATATAAACTACTTACACAACAAACTCAGGATAACAGCAAGTAAACTATATATAGATTGAAAGATATTGCCTCAAAACACAAAAATATTAATTTATAAAGCATTATGTGAAAACATTTTAAGATACGAAATCACAGCATACACATTCTTTGCATATTACAAACTTAGCAGGTTGCAGTGGTTGCAAAATAAAATGGTAAAACTGATATTCTGGGAACAACCCACACTTATGTGGGCAGCATGGCAGAACACAAAATATTTAAGGTGAAAAATACTTATGCCACTACACAGTCATGTTAAAACACTACTTCAATCCAACCTGCAGATTAACCAGAACAGCATATCAGATGATAACAAAACAACAGTCAACAAACTACATAACATATAAGTATAACAATCACCACGCAAAAGCCACCCGAAACTTCTATGTACCTGACATGATAAACAAACTGCCGTTCGACGACAGAAACCTTGGGACATACAGAGAGCTGAAACAGGCGCTATATAAATATTACAGCAAGAATGAAAGTTAGAGAAATTCCCCTCTCTCTCTCTCTCAGTCACACACACACACACACACACACACAACCTATAACAAACCCCTCTCAAAAACACCATTACAAGGACGCAGGCCAACACACCATATGCAAATCCAAAAAAAGTTAAACCGTATACAAGCAGCAATAGTCGTCTAAGCACCTACCTACAAACAGGAAAATCAACACCTGGCTTGCGACGGGTATAAGAAACAAAACCTTGAAACCACTGCTATCAATTATCATTCTCAGGTAAGCTCTGCAAAGCTTCGAGGAAGAAATCAGAAATGCCACGCAAAGAAACAATTAAATATTATAATCGATTTAATAAAAAGTGAATCACTGTATCTCCCCCCCCCCAATTGCTGCTATGCTGCCTCACCATGGCGGGGGGTGACCCTGGGTGGGATGGGTGAAGCATGTCGGGAGTATCATTACTCCTGGTAGGGCCTCCCAAGGCGTGAAGGCCATCCCACTATGCCCAGCTAAATGCTAGCAGGCAAAGACAGAAGAGGAGATTGGCACCATCTGTCTTAATTTATTGCCCATTAGCCATTCATGGCAAAGGACTTACCACAGCACACCATGCCGGCTAGGACATTGCCCGCTTCAACAAGGTCCGTGTTGCCATTTGGTAGCAGCCCTAGGGGTGGCAATGAAAAGTTAGTGACTGCCGCTATCATCACCACTATTACTGACAAAAGTAATGGAAAAACTGGATCCAGATTCAGACTCCGCAACCATTTAATGACCGGAACTTGGAATATTAGGACTCTACTGCAGTCAGGTCAACTCAAATTACTGCAGCATGAACTAAAAGGATATGAATGGACTGTTATGGGACTTTGTGAAATTTGATTGCCCAAAACAGGAGAGCTAACAACATATGAAGGATTCGCTTCTTTACTCTGGATGTGACTGCAGCAGAAAAGAAGGTGTCAGGTATTTGATACACAAATCATCACGAAATTCTGTCATGGAATTCAATCCTATCAATAGCAGAATTGCTCTAGTCCGCCTAAGAGGAAAAACCACTCAATATCACCATCTTCCAGGTCTATGCCCCAACCACAGGCCACGAGAGTCTGAAGTAGAGGAACTTTATGGTCAACTTATGTAACATCACTGGAGCGAATAGAAAAGGCCTTTTGATTGTACAGGGTGATTGGAATGCCAAAATTGAAACAGACATTGGCAACGATTATCTCCCATTTGTCGGCCCGTGTGGCTATGGGGAAACAAATGAAAGAGGTTTTGAATTGATCAATTTTGCCTCACAAAATGAACTTAACATTACTAACACTCTATTTCCCCATAAACTTTCCAGAAGATGGACATGGACTTCCCCTGATGGTAAAACACACAACCAAATTGACTTTATCCTTATAAGCACAAGATTTAAAAACTCCATCAACCTCACAAGAACGAGATCATTTCCTGGAGCCGACACTGGCAGCGACCACAACATCACAACTGTGAATATGAAAATGAGGGATACATTACCTACAAAATCAACTCGTAAAAGATATAATATAGAAAAATGAAAAGATCTTCAAATAAATATACTATATAAATACAAATTAAAACACATTTTTGACACATGCTTCAAGGAATATAATAGTATTGAATCTAAAATCAAATACTTCTCACAAAAGATAACTGAGGCAGCTGAAGAAATCCTTGGATACAAAAGGATAATAAGCAAACCATGGATAACCAAAAATATTTTGGACCTATGCGACGAAAGAAGATATTTGAAATCTCATATTAATAGCAGTGATAATAGAGAACAGTATAAAAATATTACTAAGATTATTAAAAAAAGAAATCAAACACGCTAGAAACATATGGATACTAGATGAATGCAGAAATATAGACAAGGACTTAAATAAAAATAATTCTAAAAGTGCCTTTCAAATTATCAATAAGTTAACCAAACCTTTAACTACAACTAGTTGGAGCATAGAAGATGAAGACGGAACTCCTATCACAGATAAGAAGAAAATAGTTGATAGATGGAAATGTTATGCAACCAAGCTTTTTCAAAAGGACCCTCAACTGATTGACGATATTTTGGACGGAATTTTGGCAGGAGGTTCGGAGGAAGGAGATTACCCGATATTAAAAGAAGTCATTGCAGCAGTTAACTTCTCAAAAATAAGAAAATCACAGGGAATTGATGGTGTCATAATGGAACACCATCATAGACACTTTGCTAAATTTATTCCAGGACGTATGGAACACAGAGACTTAGCCTTCTGATTGGCGAACTTCTGTCCTTGTACCTATTCCTAAAAAGGGAAACAGCAGTAAATGTAGCAATTACAGAACAATAAGCCTTATTAATCATCCAAGCAAAATCCTGTAAAAAATACTATTGTCAAGAATCTAAAAGAAAATAGAAAGCAGACTATCAGATGAACAAGCAGATTTCCGGAAGTCTTCTGGACTTCCGGAAACCTGTACAATCGACCAAATCTTTACAATAGACATACTAGGCGAAAAATACATAGAACATAACAATATAATCTGTCACAACTTTTTAGACCTTCAAAAAGCTTTGACTCAATATGGCATGAGGCATTATGGAAGATTCTAGAACATTATGGTATTGACAAGAAAATCATTGGCATTATTAGATCTCTTTATTCTTCATCTGATATGAGAATTGAAATTAAAAAGTATAGCAATGAATCATTCCGGCAGAACGGGGGATAAGACAGGGATGCATCTTGTCCCCTCTTCTTTTTAATTGTTTTCTGGAATATGTCATAGATGAAGCTCTTTATGAATATGACAGTGGAATAGCAGTTGGCGGACTAAGAATAAATAACTTACGTTTTGCAGACGATATCAATCTTCTGGCAGAAAGTGAAGAAGAATTACAAGAGATAACCAGCTGCGTTTTCGGAACATTAAAAAAATATGGATTATACATAAACCTACACAAAACAAAAACAATGATAATCTCAAAATTAGACATTAAATTCTTAAAGATACAAACTGGCAATAAGCAAATTGAGAATGTAAACAAGTTCACTTATCTAGGAAGCACATTGAGTCAAGATAGCCGTTTAAAAACTGACAACATTAAATGCTGAATTGCTAAGGCAACCGTGGCCCTACAAAAGTTAAAACAACCATTGTGGGGAGATAAAAGAATATCAATCACAACCAGACTAAGACTAATTGACATCTTGGTGAATTCTATCCTCGTGTATGATTGTGAGGCCTGGACTTTATTGAAGGAAGATGAGAGGAGACTCCTGTCTTCCGAAATGAAAACTTACAGAACTCTTCTGAGAATTCCCCATACCGCTCACGAAACCAATGAAAATGTCCAAAAACTAATTGATTCAATAGACGGAAGAAGGAGAGAAAATATTCTGACAGTCATCAGAAGAAGATAGATGAAATGGTTCAGACATGTGAAGAGGGCTAATGGAATTCCAAAGCAAGCACTAGAGGGAATCGTTCCGGGAACAAGGGTTAGGGGCTGATGGACTGATAACATCAAAAAATGGACAAATTCCTCCCTTTCTCAACTGACATCAAGAACAAGAAACCGAAATGATTGGAGGAGGCTAATCAAAACTATCACCTACCAGCCATGAATCACCCAATGGTCAGTTTAGGACTACAGGATAAGAAGAATCATTGTTAATTTAAATGGATCATTGTAAATAAGTATGTGAAAAAAGATGTAAAACACGTTGTTAATATCATTACTTATGCAATTTAAATAAGATACTTTCCTAGCATTCTGTACGAAAAAAAATATATAGATAGATAGATAATCGTGTAAGCTATCCTGTGTAACTGAACTACAATTGATCATGAACTAGTACTAAAATCGTTATTACTACAAATAACACACGAATTGTTGAACTATATGACTTGCGCACTGTACAAAGTATGAGATACATTGGAAGCTGAATTGAACCACATGTGAAAAACTGTAGTATTATCTCTTAAATTGTATGCAAATATATTAAATTTTCTTCTTTTTCTTCTTCTTCTTTCTTTCCAGGTTTATAGACTAAGTGGCCTGTTCCGGACTCAATTCCATCTTTTTAAGGGTCTTCCTCTGCATCGAGTACCTTTTGGGTGGTAATTTAGAATTTGTTTAGGTATTCTGCTTCTATTCATTCTCAGTGTGTGTTCTTTCAAATTTTCTCTATAGCAAATAACTGTTTCATTTAGGGAGGTTATAATTCCAAGTTTTTTTCTGATTTCGCTGCTTTTCATTTTGTCCATTATTGTGACTCCTTTTAGTTCTGCGCAGAAATTTTATCTCGGATGATTCAATTCTTGTTTCACTACTTTTTTTTATTGTCCATATCTCACTGCCATAAAGTAAGGTTGGTTTAGACACTGTAGAAACAATAGATATTGTAGATTCTTATTCGTGTGTGCTTTTGTACATAATTAGGTTTAAAAATTTTATTTTTAATGCCTGTTAAACCAAAGATATCAAACTTTTAAAAAGTTTCATATCTTTGGTTCTATATCAGCTTCATTTTCATATGGCATTGTGCAACCTAAATATTTGAATGTATTTACTTGCTCTATTATTTTGTTGTTTATTACTCTTTTGCTTCTTATTGGATTAGCACCTTTGAAGGCCATGACTTTTGTTTTGTCTGTTGATATTTCCATAGCATATGTTTTTATCAGATTATTTAGACTGCATAATGATTTTTGTAGTTCAACTTCATTATTTACAAGGATTATTTGGTCATCAGCAAAAAGAAGATTAGCTAATATGGTGTTACGGTTTATCTTGAATCCTCCTTCATTAGTTATCTTCCATTTTTTTATAATTTTATCTATGTATATATTAAATAAAACCGGTGAGAGAGGGCAACCCTGATGTACTCCTCGATTTGTTGGTTTCCAGCTTGGTGTTGAATTATTGTACTTCACAGATATTTTATTATCTTGATATATATTATATAAGGCTCTAAAGAGTTGGTTTGGTATTTCATATTCTTCTAGGATTTCCCATAGTTTTTTTCTGATAATTTTATCAAATGTTTTGGTGTAATCTATAGAAGCTACGTGTGTTTCTATGTTCATTTCTCTGTGTTTTTCAATTAATAATTTTACCGTTAATGCAGAGTCTATGCAAGACCTGCTTTTTCTGAATCCATTTTGTTTTATTAATTTTGGGGCTACTATCCGTTTAAGTTTATATGCTAAGATTTTTGCATATACTTTATAACAGGTACTAAGTAAGCTGATTCCACGATAATTGATACAATCAGATTTCTGTCATTTTTTAGATGGGAATAACTATTGCTTTGGTCCAATCTTGTGGGCATTTTCCTTCTTTCCAGATCATATTATAAAAATTAAGTAACCTGAGTGAGAATTCAAGTCCTGCATGTTTGATAAGTTCCAAGTTTATATTGTCTTCGCCTGGAGCAGTTCCTCTTTTGCTTTGGGTTAATGCTTCTGTGGATTCTTCTAGAGTGATGTTTTCCAAATTATCAGAGATGTTTACAAAGGGTAGTTTTCTGTTTTGAATGTTTTCATCATACCATAGATCTTGGTAGTAATTTTGTCATGTTTCTATTTTAATGGTATTAATATCTGATTTTTCTCTAGTTTCATTGCTTAGATCTTTGAGGATTTTATATGCATTAGGTCTTTTGAACTTACAGTCTCTCTCTAATTTTGCTACAAAATTGTTCCATCTGTTTCTGTTTATCCTCCTGCATGCTGCTTTTGCTATTGCTTTTTTTTCTGCTGTATTCAATTTTTGATTCTATTGTTTTTAGGTTGAGCCAATTTTTATATGCTTTTTCCTTTTCTTCAATAATGCATTTAATTTCATCATCCCAGTCCCTAAAACCTATTTTTCTTTTCCACTTTTTTTTGTTCCTAAACTTTCTTTTGTGGCTTTTGTCATTATGGTTTTTAGGTTTGACCATTCTTCTTCTATGTTCCGATTTTGTTTTATACTTGTCATCCAGTTCTTTATTCTATTTTGGTACAAGTCTTTTTAATACTACTGTCGTCCAAAAGTCTAACTTTGAAGGATTCAAAATTTCTATTTTCCTTGGGCTTTTTTGTTGTTTTGCATCTTGCTTCCCATTTTATTTTTCAAATTAAAAGGTAATGATCTGATTCTATTTCAGATCCTCTGTATACTCTGGTATCTATTATCATTTCTGACATTTTGATATTGCTGATTATGTAATCATTAATGCTTCTTGTGTATCTTGCTTCCAAGGTGTATATGTGGATGTCTTTTTGTTTGAAGAAGGTGTTCATTATTTTAAGGTTATTCTTTATAGTAAAATCTCTTAATCAATTTCTATTTCTATTACAGTTAAGTTATCCGATAGGTCCTATGTTTGGTTTATATGGTTTACTGCCAATCCTTGCGTTGAGATCTCCTATTACCAAAATGTGATCCTTAGAATTGGTCTTATTTAATATGTTTTGCAGTTGGGTGTAGAAATTTTCTGAGTCCTCCTCTTTTCCTTCTTCAGGTACATAAGTTCCAATTACTGTCATATAGCCTCTGTCTATTTTAATTCTCATTTCTATTATTCTATCGCTCCAAAAGTTGCAATGGATTATATTGTTTGTAAGAGATTTATATAGAAAGATCATAACACCAGATTTAGCTCTCTCTTCTGCTTTTACACCACTGTATATATAGATGTAATTTTCAGTTTCGTCTGTTCATCTCTGCTTTTTTTTTAGATTCTGTAATTACTGCTATTTTTACATTTCTTTCTTCTAGTGCTTGGTCCAGTTCTATGATTTTCTGGTGGATATTTCTCACATTCCAGGTGGCTATATTCCAATAGGTGTATTTCGCTTTTTTTTTGTTTTCGATCATTTTCTTCTCGAATCCTTATTCCAAGCCAGTTCGTAACCAAAAAAGTCTGTACGTTTACTATCTTCATGAGTCTGTTTAGTCGGTTAAAATTTTGACTGAGAGGGTTACTGGTCATCTGCAGTCTAGCTTGGATATGGGGCTGCCGTATTGAGGCCTTCAAGCTTGCCTTAAAGTGGTGGGAGGGAATTTTAAAGAGAAGACATAGAGATAGAGTACAGATAGAAATAGAATGACCCATAGCCCTCGATTACTCTAATAGCATTAGGGTCGTGAGTTACAAGTTGGGTTAGGAATGCTATACCATATAGGAAAGATTAAAGAGCAAGGGGCCTGCTTCAAAGAAGAGGGAGGAGAGAGAATAGACCCAGCTAGGGGACCATGGGAGAGCCACTTCCCTTGCTATCAAGAGGATAGCCCCAGTAGCCCTGTTAGTCCACGAGTCCTTATTCAACATATTCGGACCACCCCACTATATCTGGTGGGTTCCCCTATAAGCCACCCAGGGGACGTGCTCTCTAGTCTTCCGAGAGATATTATGATATACATACACATATTAAATTGTATGTAGTATATAAATACGTGAATTATATGTTTATTATAAATTATATGGATAATTAAATTATATGTATATGTATGTCATTTATTTGACAGATAACAAAGTATTATTTGACATTAAAACAATTATTATTATTATTATTATTATTATTATCAACGGTGTCAAAACACAGATGTTGTTAATACACAACTCAAGAATCATGTGCCATGCACCACTGTCAATACACTGTTACACATATCGCTGCATCAAAAACAAAAATACCTGCAAAATATCCCGAAATCAAATCTGTAACACATTTAAAAAATACAAACTGGAATTGCATACTTAAAATAAATGATCTGAAATATTATACGAGAATTTTCAACTAAAGTTCACAGAAATATACAAAAAAGCAACAAAGCCTACACAAACGAGATGACAAACAGACAAAAATCCATAGATAAATGACGACATACTAAATAGTATTACTGTAAAAGAAAATCTATGGAAAAAATTTAAAAAGTCACCTAGTAACACACATTTACAAACCTTATACAAAAACACAAGAAATCAACTAACAACAAAAATTCGTAGGGCAAACAGACGCTATTACTTCCAAAAATTCATGGAATATAACGACAACGTTAAGCAAACATGGGCTACACTCAACGAATTAGTAACTCGAAAAAAAAAAAACTTCAGCACAACATTTTATTGCAAAAAGCTTCGGTCAGGACACAAACCAAGAGGAACAAGTAGAGTCATTAAACCATGCCTTCATAAACAATATCACACAACTCAAAAAAGACAAACTACCAACGATCAACAAAAAACTACCAACACAAAGTCAACAACAAACTATGTGGTTTCCACCCGACAGGTTTGTAAATGTGTGTTACTAGGTGACTTTTTAAATTTTTTCCATAGATTTTCTTTTACAGTAATACTATTTAGTATGTCGTCATTTATCCATGGATTTTTGTCTGTTTGTCGTCTCGTTTGTGTAGGCTTTATTGCTTTTTTGTATATTTCTGTGAACTTTAGTTGAAAATTCTCGTATAATGTTTCAGATCATTTATTTTAAGTATGCAATTCCAGTTTGTATTTTTTAAATGTGTTACAGGTTTGATTTCGGGATATTTTGCAGGTATTATTGTTTTTGATGCAGCGATATGTGTAACAGTGTATCGACAGTGGTGCATGGCACATGATTCTTGGGCTGTGATTGAAAAACATAAAAAACTGTTTAATGGATTTTGTTGGAGAACTGTTCGAATAACATACCATACAGAAAAATTCAACCAATATGAGAAATTTATTAAATTTAATAATAACTTGGTAGAAGATGTATTACAAACCATCAGAAAAATTAAAAACTGCGTTAAAGAGCTAACAGAAAGACAGCATAATCTGAGTAAAGAGATAATGGAACTACTACAAGAACTAAATTCTTTAAAGCAAGAGTACAAACTCTTAAAACCAACAGCAGTATAAAAATGATCTCCTCGTAGATGGTCTCCCGGAAATTGCTACAGAACATCTAACAAACACTTGAAACGCCGTTGCTTTCTTCTATTTTCTAACCTTTATTATCTCTATAATCGCAATTATATATTCTGCTTTCGGACCTGAGAAATTTCTATCTAGGGTTGTCTCCATTTTGGATATCGGCAAATTTATATTTTAAGCTGCTCAAGCCAGTATCCTGTAATAGAAAGGACTCTTACTCAGGGAGACAATCTTAGAACTTTAGGCATATACACAGTAATAACACTTTGTTATGGCCATATAGATTTCAGTTAGCAGTCGTGACCTGTAATCTATCTCTATGCACTTTCTAATTCCTTCCCGTCTAGGTTCAATTTTATAAGTGGTAATTTGATATCGTAATCAGGCAAAACTCAGGTATGAATAATAAAAGACATTTATTGGGATTTTAAGACATTTTACAACTATGATGTATCATATATTCAATGATCTCAATTTCATACCAAATAAAATTCATGCTAAGGAAATCAGTACATACTAAGTTAATTCAAATCATGCTACGTTAGCTCAAGAATATGTTAAACAAAACTAGATAAGGTGAATGCAACACAATACTACATAAACTATAATCCTTTACCACAAGTTACTCATTAGTTACACATTATACATTCTGAAGATATTCAATTAAATGCTTTCTGCAATATCAGCTTATTAACGGAAGCTATCTACTCCAAATAAGAATTCTCACTAAAGTTCTCTAATAAATTGTCCACATTCTGCTATTACACATGATTTTCTTTCTTCTAACACATCTGAAACATATAATAAACTTCTCTACTTTACCGACTTTTCCGGATATCAGGTCGCTTCCACGTGTATGGCCTGGTTACCATCGGATTAGGCTGTCTCTGCACCTGGTGTTGGGGCTACGCTGTCCTTGAACTGCCGCTGGCCATGAACATGCTTGCTACCGAGTGTAAGGAAACTTTCTCCGTTCCTTCCGATGGGACATCAGCGAGGGCTCGATTCTGCAGAGACCGATATCTCACGATTAGCTCTGACTGGGATCTCTCAAGCATCTCCAGGAAAAGGCTCACTGTCTGCCATCGCTGCACTGATGCACGTCTATCTCAAACCACCAGTCACAAGAAGAAAAGCCAGGAAAAAAAGGTCCTGTAAAATGGTGCGCATCGCCTTATATTCCCACTTCGTGTGCCCTCTTTTTCGCTGCATATTTTCCAGATGACCCTTTTTGTTCATGCCCCCCAAGTTGATCCCTTACTCTCCCTTTGCTCTTGCAGTGCTATTTTCATGGAAAGCATGCTAACGTCACCTTCTGCATGCGCCATTGCCTCCATCTCTATGCTCAACTTGTATGGTTCGCATGAGACCTTTGGACTGCTACTTACAACTTGTCTAGCGATTTACAGCAAAGTAGATACCTTAATGAAACTAATAATTTTCTTATACAAATTCTCTATTTTGATTTCCAGTTAGGGAGCAACAATATCTTAGTAAGTTACATGCAAGGAATGTATATTCTCACATAGAGTAAACAATTTTCTTTATTTTCTGCTGGAGTGCAGGTATCTCCTTAAGTTGTTAGATTTAACATGTTAAATCCTGAATGAATAATTTCCTTGCAAAAGTTCTCCATTCAGGATCTAACACACTGTAATACAACTACGCTAAAAAAAATTGGTGCTCCCATTGAATGAAAAGATATCCATTCAGTACATCTGTTACCACAAAAAAAGGAAAAGAGAAAATAATTATCATCCTCCTCCCGTCACGTTTCGACTCACCAACAGCCCAACAAAAATTACACTTATAAAAGTAAGCAGATTAAATAAACGAATATTCAATTATCTGAATGGAGCCCACGACAATACCCCAACATACTTGTCTAAATATTTCGCACCATATTATCAGAAACTATTCTACCAAGCAAGGAAAGTAAAAACAGAAAAAAAATTACCAGTTTATCTGGATAAGAGAGAGCCAAATATTCCTTACAAAGACACAAGATACAAAACAAATCCAAATAAAATCCGCAGAAGATCTCATCAGGCTGACAATTAAAAGGAATATTAACGACTTTGTAAAGAAGATAACAACACACCAACCAACATGAATAAAGTCCATCTAGCAGATGTAATCATCCCGGAACATGATAACTGCCACATTATGAAATCAATAACAGAATAGAAACAAGTGATTATCCCCCAGACAGGACTGTCTATTCTCCACATCAACATCAGAAGCATTCAAAAATACTCGCTGACCCTGCAAGCTTATCTGAAGGAAGATATAGACGAAATAGACATTTTAATACTAACTGATGTCTCTACAACAAACGAAGAGGCAACCATCTACCAAATGCCACATTTACAACAAACAAACACTGCAGACAAACTAAACGATGTGGGGTATAATAATATTTACGAAACATAAACTAGAAGTAACAGAAATAAACTATAAATTAAAATACGCAGAAGACATGCATCAAAATTAAAAACATCAAACAAGAAAATTCCTTGATATTAAACGCAATATACAGACCATCCAACTTAAGCACCACAAATTTTCTAGATGAACTAAACAGACGGCTTTCAGCCGCGAAAGAAGGCACCACAGAATACTTGATAATAATAAGAGACATGAATATAAACTTTAGAAACATAAATAACAACACAGAACAATACCTAGACCTCTTATCGGCATATAACATAATCCCATCCATACAGTCGTACACACGAGAAGAGATAGTCGGAAACACAACAACTTCATCCTGCATTGATCATCTAAATATAAGGGCCCCTCCAAACAGCCACACAGCAGAACGTGCAAACTGGCAGACCATTATTTCACAGCATTACAGTTATACACTGAACCAGAACCCATAAAACTCACTGAGACTACAAAACAGTATTATAGCATCCTGAATGAAACAAGAGTGAATGACGAAATCAGAAAAACAGACTGGATGCAGATTGCACCTTTATCCTCTGCTGAAGCAGTATATAATATTCTTAAACTTGCATTTAATAATATATATAACAAAGCATTAACAAAAATAAAAATACGCACCCAAACGAAAGAGAATCCATCGACAACATATTAACAGACATACAAAGAAAACATGCCCTATGGAAACAACTTAAGAAGTCGCTAAAGAATATCGCTTTAAAAGCTGAATACAAAAGAAAATGGAATCTCCTAACAACACAGCTTAGAACAGCAAAAAGAAACTATTACAGCAACAAATTAACAATAGCTCAGAATGAAATAAAGGAAATCTGGAACCTGATTAATGAAATGCTGGACAATATACACAGAACCACTGCCTCAGAAACAATAAAACACAGCTTTGCTTCCGACCCCAAACCCCTCAAACAGTTGGGAAACAACTTTAATCAGCACTTCCTGAACTCTGTCCAAAAACTACAAGAAACAACCTTTCCTCACACAAACGAACATTCTCCACTAGGTCCACCAGCAACCCAGTCGATGTGGTTCCCCACAGTAACAAAAGACTAACTATCACATGCAATTCTTTATATGGAGGAATCTTTATACGAACTTTTTTAATCGAAGGTGAGTTAGCCGATCTCATACGGAGGTAGAAGGGTTTTTTCCTCCCAGAAACTCGGGTTTTTCATACCGTATACAGACAAATTGGCACTTCAGAACACGCAATTTACAGACAAAAATACTAGCTGTAGTGGGCAGTAGATGGCGCTGATGTAAACGATTGGTAGTCGAGATTGAGTGTAGTGGTGGAAGAGTTGTACAATAGGTTTCCTCCAGCGATGAGTCTTCGGACACCTTGGATGTGTCACGAATAATAATAATAATAATAAAGTCAACAAATTAATCTTAACAAATGACCGATGATAGACGGAATCAGACCAAAAGTCATCAAGAAACACTCAAACAACCTATGTCCAGTTATACAAAACTGTTGAATAAATCTTCGAAACGGGACACATGCCAG
Source organism: Typopeltis vanoorti (assembly GCF_054136105.1). Classification (NCBI taxonomy): domain Eukaryota; kingdom Metazoa; phylum Arthropoda; class Arachnida; order Uropygi; family Thelyphonidae; genus Typopeltis; species Typopeltis vanoorti. The sequence goes on from NC_143574.1 coordinate 37,993,626, forward strand.
AAAGACTAAAGACTGCATTATTCATACCCAAACACAAACAGAAATGAAAAAGACACATAATTAACTACAGACCAATCGCCACTTTGTCTGTAATCAACCAAATCATGGAGCGCATTGTGCATACATTGAGAAGTTTAAAATCATACCCAAAACACAATACGGCTTTCAAAAAAAAATCAAAGGAACAGCAACACTCCTTGAAGACTTCACAGACCGAATAAATGCTGCATTGGATGAAAACAGAATAACTTTAGTTATATTCATTACCCTAACAAAAGCATTTGATACACTAACACACAAAACCTTGTTAACGAAACTAATGCATATCGGAATTGGAGGTCGTCTGCTCCAGTCGTTTAAAGCATACATGAAAAACAGGAAGCACATCACATGTATAGGATCAGTGTACAGCAAAGAAGTACCGGTAACCTGTGGGGAGTACCGCAAGGAGCTGTCCTTTCTCCCATTCTATTTAACATACACACACACACACACACACACACACGATATTAGCCATCTTCCTCTAAAAAGTAAAATCTTCCAGTATGCAGAGAACACGGCCATAGCATCCATTCCCAACAATGCAAATATCGCTTACACAAATATGCAACACGACATCAATATCAAATCACTAACTGGTTAACCGAAAACGGCATATATATAAACCCTAGAAAAACAATGCTAATTGAAAAACAAATACGGTAATGCCAGCTGTAATAATAATATTCAAAAATCCCCAAACCCTGCCCATAGAAACTAAATATCTCACTATCTGATATCCATTCTTCTATACACAAAGCGTTGAACCTAAAACCACAATCACCACACAAGTGAACACAATATGCTTTCTCGGACTTCGCTTTGATGATGATCAAAATTGGAATAGCATATAAAAATATACACAGAAAGCTTTGGATTATAGCATGCAAACTATACTGATTAAAAGACATTGCTCCAACACACATAAAATCACACTGTATAAAGCATTATGATTATGTGAAAACATTTTAAGATACGTAATCACATCATATGCATTTTGTGCAGATTACAGATTTAACAGGTTACAATGTTTGCATAATAAAACTGATATTCTGGGAACAACCCACACTCCTGCATGGACAGAACACAAAATATTTCAGTTGAAACACAGATAACAAGACCTAATTCACAAACTACATAACATATAAGTACAATAATCACACGGAAACGCCACCCGAAACTTCTATGTGTGTACATGATAAACAAACTGCCATTCGACGACAGAAACCTTGGGAGCTAAAATGAGCTGAAAGAGTTGCTATATAAATAATAAAGCAAGAATGAAAATTAGAGAATTTCCTGTTTCTCTCTCTCTCTCTTACGCATGCACACACACACACACACACACACACACACACACACACACACACACACACACACACACACACACACACACACACACACACACACACACACACACACACACACACACACACACACACACACACACACACACACACACACACACACACACACACACACACACACACACACACACACACACACACACACACACACACACACACACACACACACACACACACACACACACACACACACACACACACACACACACACACACACACACACACAAAAACTATGACAAACCCTTCTCAAAAATCACCACTACAAGGACACAAATGAACGCACCATGTCCAAATCCAACCCTCTTTGCCAAAAAAGAAAGTTAAACTGTGTAATAGCAGTTGAAGTCTTCCAAGAACGTACCAACAAACAGTAAAATCAACACCTGGCTTGGGACCAGTATAGAAATATAACAACCGACCCACTGCCATCTATTATCTTCCTCAGATTAGTTTTGCAAAGAAATTAGTTTTGCAGGGAGAAAGAAATCAGAAATGACTCCCAAAGAAACAAACGAAACAATTATTATTATTATATAGAGCTTTCTTCACGAGTTAGAAACATGGCTAAGCGGCATCGAACCCTGCACAACTCACAGGCTCATCCTAATAGGAGACATTAACATAAATACTCTTGACCAATCTTCTTCAACCACTAACACATATCTTGATATACTACGTCAGTACAACATAAACCTTACCATTAACTCCCCAGCAAGAGAAGAAATACTCAATAACACAATCATGCATTGATCATATCAACCTATGGGCTCACATCCCTCATCAATAATTCACGTCAAAATTGCAGATCAATACTTTGTCTCAACTTCATTTTATTACGTTACCTACAACTACAAAAGCCGGCAAAACTCGATCATACTAAAGAGATTTGTCGATAACCATGTAAAAAACAGACTGGAGTTCCCTACTTGAAATAAATACTCCTGTAACATTATACGAGAATTTTCAACGTCTTTCAAAAAGACGCTACTACTTCCAAAAATTCATGGAATATAACGACAACATTAAGCAAACATAGGCTACACTCAACGAATTAGTAACCCGATAAAAGAAAACTTCAGCACAAGATTTAATTGTGAAAAGCTTTGGTCAGGACACAAACCAAGAGGAACTAGAAGACTCATTCAACCATGTCTTCATAAACAATATCACACAACTCAAAAAAGACAAACTACCAACGATTAACAAAAAACTACCGACACAAAGTCAACAACAAACGATTTTTTACCACACGTAACAAAACAGGAACTGAAAAAAGCACTCCCACAACTAAAATCAAAGACCACTCCAGGAATAGACAAAATAAGACTCACAGACCTTATAACACACTTTGAACAAATAAATCCAATACTTTTGAAACTCCTGAACATAATATTCGACACAGGCATTATTCCACAACAACTAAAAACTGCAGTAATTACGCCAATATACAAACACGGCAAAAGAAACGATACTCAAATCTACAAACCAATAGCTACACTACCAGTCATCTCAAAAATTCTTGAAAAAATAACATACACCAGACTAGAGAACTATTTATAGAAGTACAACGTAATCTCACAAAAACCAATACTGCTTTCAGAAAACAAAAAAGCACCGTCACTTCCTTAGAAGACATCGCCGACACAATAAACAAAGCTCTCGACAAAAATAAGTGTGCCGGCCTTATACTGCTGGACCAAATCAAAGCATTTGATACACTTGAAAATGACATACTACTCACCAAACTATACTCAATAGGTATAAGAGGAACACTGCATACATGGTTCAAGAACTACCTCTCAAACAGAACACAAGTAACAAAAATAGGTACATGGCACAGCCGCGGTATAGAAATAAAACACGGTGTTCCTCAAGGCACCATATTATCACTCATTCTATTCAACATATACATTAATGATGTTCATAATATATCCATAAGAAGTCAAATATTTTAATACGCAGATGACACTGCACTACTAGCAGTCCACACAGACATCAACACGGCTCTCTGCAAAGCACAAGACCTAAATGAAATCATATTACAACATACTTTCACCAAAACGCAATTCTAATCAACGCCACCAGAACACAGATGTTGATAATACACAACCCGAGAATCACACATACCGCTGCACTAACAACAAAAATGCCTGCCAATGTTCCGAAATCAAACCTGTAATACATGCAAAATAGCTCTCTCTATATAGATTCCTACCTTAAATGGACAAAACATATAAGAATACCTATACACCAAAAACTCCGGACCATCGCAGCAAAACTCTTCCAAGTTAAAGACATTATTCCATCCAACATAAAAAAAAAACTCCTATCGGTATCTGCGAATCCCTACTCAGATATGAAATAACAGTCTGTGCAAACACATCAAACAGCCTCCTAACAAAATTAGAAATATTACATAGGAAAAGCGTGTCAACAGTGATCCGGACAACTTCCACACAACAACCAATATCTGACAAGCACATTGCGATACACAGAATTCTGAGCATTAAAAACCTGAAACACTAGATGACATTAACAAGGAATTACTTCAACAACACCTATCGATACACAGAGACATATCATATAACACGAACTACAACAACTCTCTACATCCCTTCAACAATTCATACGGTTCTTTTGTGAGATCACATCAGATACCCACGCAACTCAACAACCTACCAAGAAATTTAAAACACATAGATAACTACAGAACATTAAAAACACAAACTCTGGAAAATATACCAACAAAGTTAATATACCATTAACACGAACATACACATCACAAATTACCAGCATCCAATGCCAACATCACATACATCAATAGCAGCAACATAAATAGTGAAGCCTAAATCCCACTGTCTTTACAAAAGCTAACCCAAGGTTCGAAGTAGGTGGGATTAACTAGCCTCACTCAACCACACACAATCCTTATAACCAAAGACGCAGATTATGTAATAAAACAGTTAGTAAAGTATACAACAAAGTAGATACTGAAGATATTGATTATTATGTGATAATATCATTAATATAATAATCTTATGTAACATGAAAAAATAATGTAATAAATTATTATTATAATTAAAAAAGTATATATATATATATATATATATAGATAGATATAGATATATAAACTTATGTAACACTGAACTATATAATTTGAAATTATTAATTGTGATTGTTATTTTAAAAAAATAACAAAAAATGTAATGAAATGTTATCATTATTATTGAAATCATTATATGTAGCACTTAGTGCTGAACCTTGTAAAATAATACCCTGAATGTTAATCAAGATGATCATTGTATATATGTAAATATTTAGATCAATAAATTATTATTATTAATTGTGTATATAGGCTGTATAAAAATAAGCTATGATATTGATATAGAAAAAAAATGTACATTTATATTAAAAAAAAAACCGACTGTACAATACAGTATGCTTTATTGTATATATGAAAATATCCTGTATTATGATAAACAAAATGTTATTACAGTTTAAAAAATATATTTATTTTTTAAAAAATATATAAAAAAAGATATCTATATATATTATTCATACGAATTACCATATTGTGTATATATGTATGTATTTTACCTGAGACATCATAAAATCTTAAAAAATTATATGTAATGCATTTGCATATGTAATGTAAACATATATGGATATATATACAGAATATACTTATATACAAAAAATATTATTAAAAAATATGTTAGAAGTTCGTGTGAATACTACTATGCAGATTAGCGTGCAAGTAAGGATTGTAAATATTATATGGCAATAATAATAAAGTTATTATTATTTAAAAATAATAATATTATCATTATTAGAAATAAATATTATAAAAGATATTTCAGTTCTCTGAGAGGTAATAAAAAGGAAAGTAAAGTGATACAAAATGATTGTACCCAAATGTACACATAGTACAGAAATGTAAAGGTGTAAAATTGTAAGTTTCATTGTTCATTCTTCATTGTATAATGTAATGTATATAATTATGTAATAATAATAGTAATAAAATAATAATAATATAATAATATAATTATAGTTGTAGTCGATTTAGAAAATATATTATTGTGAAAAGTGAAATGAATGCATATAGCATTGTCTGTTGCGCATTAACGAAATAGTAATGATTATTATGAATTGTGAATAAAAATATCAACTATGAAATTAAAAATGCAGATGGCAAAATTCAAAAATAGCTGTAACTATTTTAATGTAAAACTGTAACTGTTTTAATGTAACTGTAAATTGTTTTCTTAGGATTATTATCAACTTTAAAATTAATTATAGTGTTATATTTCCCAATCATAATAATTTTAATAACATGTAAAAATGTGCTCTACACTTATGCAATTTCTTTGAAAGATATTAAACTGTAGTTACAAATTAAAAAAAAAAATAAATATCATAAAAATACAGATATATTATTATTATTATCATAAAAATAATATTTTTATTATGATTATAATTAAGTAGGTGGAATTAACTTGCCTCACTCATCTACACGTAATCATTATTAAAAAAGTATCTAAATAAATAATTACATTGTATATTTGCGAGAATTAGGAAATATAATATTTTAATGGCATATGTGTAAATACTGCTGTATAATCACTCTTTCTCAAACTTTGAAAAAAAAAAAAAAATAGCAAACTATATGTAATATAACTTTTGTAACTCTGAACTATGCAATTGTAAATTACTACTGTGATTGTTATTTTAAAAAATAGCAAAAAACTGTTATCATCATATTATTGAAATATCATTATGTGTAGCACTTAGTGCAGTACCTTGTAAAATAATATACTGAATGTCACTCAAGATGATCATTGTATATATATATATATATATATATATATATATATATATATATATATATATATATATATATGTAGAAAGTATTTTTACCTTGGGTATAAATATGTTAAAGATACCAAGTAATTTTAAACCTGGTTTTACTCCATTTCCCAAGTAAGCAAACAGACTAAAAGTCAAGTTTGCGCCTGCAATTGATGCAAGTCTAACTGATCCCACAGGTAGTGCAGGACCAGGGCAACTCGTGGCAAAGGTGGAACAAGAACCGATCACTAATCTTAATATTTACCCTTAATGCCAAAACACATCTCCAAGAAGGGGATGTATGATGTTTTGTATTAAAGGCAAGGGGCCACTACCCAGACCGGTTTCGACCTTTATTGAGGTCTCGTCAGTGGGAGCTAGGCTAGAATTAGAAATACCAAGATTTAGTACAGAGGTTGTAAGTATTTCGCCAAAACAAGTTACCATAAGGTGTTTTAACCTTATTAAATAAAAATCTCTGGAGGAAAAAAAAATACTTTCTACATTTATATCTCCTCCAGAGATTTTTATTTAATAAGGTTAAAACACCTTATTTTAAGGTGTTTTAACCTTATTTTAAAGACCGAAGTTATATAATCTGCAGGAAATGCCTTAGAAATCCTCACTTTACATGTTCCAGAATTTCAGAAACAACATGGCAACACAAATCCAATGCCAAACGAGAGGAATGGAAGTGCCTATACTGCAGAGAGAACAAATAAACGCCGCCTCCCCGGCGAAATAAATTCACTGGAGGCATTCGGACGATGAACTGAACAGACAAAAACAATGCCGGTGAGTTATAATTTGAATTCCGTAAATTTATTACTAGAAATAAATTTATTACTAGAAAAAGGTTTTGAGAATATAAAAGCCATCTTAATAGATCTTGTCCAAGAACTCTTTGATAAACATAATAAACAAATTAAAAAATTAGCCAATATGAAGTGTTTGTTAAATTTAATAATTCAAAAGTCGAAGAAGTCTTACAAACGGTAAAAGACATTAAAATCAGCATTAACGGACTAAGTGACAGGCAACACAAAATGATGAAAGACACATCTGAGCTCAGTCAAGAACTTAATTCCCTAAAACTACAACACAAACTTCTAAATCGGCAACAGCATGAAGATCTTGTCATAAACGGTCTCCCAGAAACTGCATCCACAGAAAATCTCAGAGACGTAGTTTTAAAGTTAGGCGATGCATTTGACATCCCACTATAGCAAAATGATATTCAGACTATAAATCGGATTCCCAGGAAGAACAAAAAAAAAACAATGTTTGACACGACCCGCACGAGTCATAGTTCGTCTGACAAGGAAGTCCATAAGAGTCAATCTCATAAAAGCCAGTAAAACTGGAAAAAGAAACCAGTTGTCAAGGACTTAAACGCATCGCAAGACAATAAACGTGTGGACAGACTTATGTGTTCGTCGAACATGTTGTTTATTATTTTAACGGTATAATAGAACACAGAAACTAAGTAAATAATTAATTTATTGACTTGATGCTGATATTTCGCTGGTATTATAACCAGCATCTTCAGAGCACAAAAACACTGTTTGTCACAATACGCGAGACTAAAACAACATGGTGTACTTAACTAAAATTGTAGCAGCAACACAAAGACTAGAGTCCTGATTTTGGCGCCCTCTATCTGGGGAAAAAAAAAAAAAAAAAAAAAAAAAAAACGCTATCATATATTACTAGAGTCCTAGAAAAGTGCTAGTTTTTTCTTAATATGACTGTCTCCCAGATCTTCGGCAAGTTAATACAGCCATATTTGTTGAGATTTGGAGTGTGTTTTAGGGCTTCTGTCGCCTCTAAGAACAATCTCTCTGATTTATATGGGTTTCTGTGTAGTACTTTTGTGTTTTTCCAGTTGATCCTGTGTGCAGGGGTATCCAGAGCATGGTCTGCTAGGCCCGACTTCCCATAATGATATTTCCGGACGTATCGTTTATGTTCACTGATGTGGATATTCACAGTTCTTCCTGTTTGACCGTAGTAGGCTTGATTGCATGAGCAGGGTACTTGGTAGACTCCTGGATGTGATAAAGGAGAAATGCTGTCCTTGGGTGAGCGGATGAGGGTGGCTAATTTGCTACATGGTCTGAATGTGGTGCGTAATTTATGTTTATTGAGGATTCTTGAGATCTTTTCGGATGTGCCTTTAATGTAGGGGATGGTGACTGTTTTGTTGTAGTTCTCTGTGGTAGATGGTGGGAGGGGTTTCTTAGGAGTGTTTAGTATTTTGTTTATTTTTTGTGGATTGTAGCCGTTGGCCAAGAAGGTGTGGCGTAAGTGAGTCAGTTCAGCAGTCAGAGCCTTGTCATTTGAACAGAGCCTTGTCATTTGAACATGTTCAAATGACAAGGCTCTGACTGCTGAACTGACTCACTTACGCCACACCTTCTTGGCCAACGGCTACAATCCACAAAAAATAAACAAAATACTAAACACTCCTAAGAAACCCCTCCCACCATCTACCACAGAGAACTACAACAAAACAGTCACCATCCCCTACATTAAAGGCACATCCGAAAAGATCTCAAGAATCCTCAATAAACATAAATTACGCACCACATTCAGACCATGTAGCAAATTAGCCACCCTCATCCGCTCACCCAAGGACAGCATTCCTCCTTTATCACATCCAGGAGTCTACCAAGTACCCTGCTCATGCAATCAAGCCTACTACGGTCAAACAGGAAGAACTGTGAATATCCGCATCAGTGAACATAAACGATACGTCCGGAAATATCATTATGGGAAGTCGGGCCTAGCAGACCATGCTCTGGATACCCCTGCACACAGGATCAACTGGAAAAACACAAAAGTACTACACAGAAACCCATATAAATCAGAGAGATTGTTCTTAGAGGCGACAGAAGCCCTAAAACACACTCCAAATCTCAACAAATATGGCTGTATTAACTTGCCGAAGATCTGGGAGACAGTCATATTAAGAAAAAACTAGCACTTTTCTAGGACTCTAGTAATATATGATAGCGTTTTTTTTTTTTTTTTTTTTTTTTTTTTTTCCAGATAGAGGGCGCCAAAATCAGGACTCTAGTCTTTGTGTTGCTGCTACAATTTTAGTTAAGTACACCATGTTGTTTTAGTCTCGCGTATTGTGACAAACAGTGTTTTTGTGCTCTGAAGATGCTGGTTATAATACCAGCGAAATATCAGCATCAAGTCAATAAATTAATTATTTACTTAGTTTCTGTGTTCTATTATACCGTTAAAATAATAAACAACATCGCAAGACAATATTTGACAATTCGTTCTATCTGGGTATTTAACACCATTCAATCAGCATCTGTTATACCAAGCAAGAAAAGCAAAAAACAGAAAAAAATTATCAAGTTTTGTGGATCAAAGACAGCAAGACATTTTTGAGAAAGTCACAAACTTTCTCAAGTTTACACAAATCTCAAGTGTATACAAATAAAGAGCTTGGAAGGCATAGATAGGTTGCCAGAGTGAAACAAAAGACTCCAAATTAGTTCAACAAGAAGACCTCAACACAACAAAAATGAATGTGAACCATCATACATGTAATTACACTAGAATACATCAGTAATTGTACTTTTGACTCGCCTGATGCACGGAAACAACACACAGTACAAGCTAGAGGATTCTCAATCTTGCATATTAACATCAGAAGCATCCAAAAACATTGGTGATTTTTACAAGCTTATCTGAGGAATTACACCAGTGTTATTGATATATTGGTCTTAACAGAAGTATCCATAACTAATGACAAAGCGACTGCTTTCCAAATTCCAGGCTTCCGACAACATAGATCATGCCACCAAACAAACAGAGGGGGGTGGAATATTAATATTTATCCAACATAAATTAATAGGAAAAGAAACTGTCTATCAGTTTGAGCATGCTGAAACCCTATGCATCGAAATCACTAATACCCAATACACAGCATCCCATAATAATAAATGCTATTTACAGGCCACGAAACTTAAATATAATAAAATTTTTGCACGAAATTGGTGGCTTTCATGCCAAGTAATATGTTCAACAGAACACCAAATGATAATCGGCGACATAAACATAAATATTGCAAATGAAAACCAGAACAACACTACAATACCTAGACATATTATCCATGTATAACCTAAGACCAACAATAACATGCACTAGAGAAGAAATATTCGGGAATACTATCACTGCTTCCTGCCTTATACAACAACATTAAATCACAGTGGAGGAAATATATTAGAAAGCTACAAAGAAAATCAGTATTCATTCACAAACGAGCCAAATTCCTTGGATAACGCAACACATAATCCTATGGTATTTAGGGTGCATGTTTCTTGTTCATAGTATGTTCTTAGAGCTCTTTTCAGACTATTGTAGTTTGTAAGATTTCTGTATTCAAAAGGTAATTTGTTTATCATGACTGGGATGTAGAAGTTTCGTGTTGCCTTTCTGTAGTGATTATTGTATTTATATGTGATATAATTAGTAGTCTGAGGTGTTGTTATACGGTATGTATTTCTAATTGTCCTGTAGTTGGCATCAAAATAATGTTTTAGCAAGGCTGCATAGTGACATAAATGTTTTGCTGTCAGTATTTTGTGTTCTGCCATTGCAATGTTTATAAGGTCGTGATTTTCTCTTTGTTCCCAAAAGATCAGTTTTGTCATTTTGTACTGTAGCAACATTAATCTATTTAGTTTGTAGGGTGCACAGAAAGCATAGGTTGTTATAGAGTATCTTAGTATATTTGGCGTAGTACTTTGCATATTAGTGTTTTTAGGGGTGTGAAAACTATGTCTTTTAACCTGTAGAGTTTGCCACTTATTGTTAAGAGTTTGTTGTATATTGTGTTTTCGGGATAATATGAAATTTCTCTGTATACACTATGAGTTTCTTCAGTACGATCCGCTCCATAATTTTATGATAATTGGTAATGTTGCTATGGGTCTGTAATTGTTGATTAAATTTCTTTTTCCATGTTTTATATATGGGTCTGATTATGGCGGTCTTTAGCCATAATCAGACCCATATATTCTAGGATTAATTTTTGTGTTATCCAAGGATTTTGTTCTTGTTCGAATTCTGACTTTCTTGGCAGCTTTCTTATATATTTTCTCCAGTGTGAGTTTAATGTTGTTGTATAAGATATCTGCTGAATCTGATGCCATGTGTTCCCAGTCTATTTTTCTTATTTCGTGGTTAACAATTTCTTCTTATATTATTGTTTTGTGTTGCTTTTCATCTGTGGAGCATTGCATGAATATTGCCTTAGTGTGGTGACTGGGAACACATGGCATCAGAATCAGCACATTTTGAGATTGGAGGGATATTTTTCAAAGAAAAACAGACAGTATGGTTCCTAACCATATAAGAAGCAGAACTTCTCTCCGTAAACACAAATCAAAGAAAACAAAGCCCGAGGAATCTATTGTATAAGACCTATAGATATCGAGCAACACGCAACAATCTTAGGCCTTATCCTACCAAAATTAATAAATAAAATATTTAAAACCAGAAAATACCAAATATGTTGCAGATGGCCATATTCACACCCATATACAAACATGGAAAAAGTAATTTAATCAGTAATTACAGACCCATAGCAACACTACCAATTCACAATCAATTTATGGAAAGGATTGTACTAAGTAAACTTGCATCATTTTATCCCCAAAAATAAAAATTATTATTATTAAAATAAAAATTTTTATCCCCAAAGCATAAAAAGCTTTTCACAAAAATAAAGGAACAACATCTCTCTTGGAAGATTATAGGGATGCAATTAATACCGCCTTAGATAAAAACAAAATCGCCATGGTGGTCTTTATTAATCTAACTAAAGCCTTTGATAAACTCGCACATCAAACCTTGTTAGAAAAGCTGAGGTATGTTGGAATAGATAGTCTTCTGAACAGGTGGTTTACAAACTACCTTCAAAATAGAAAGTATCACACGTATCTGTTAAAACGGAAGTAGAGAGCTACCAGTATCATGTAGCTCATTTAACAGGCCTCGTGTAGTTTCAGTGAAACTACACGAGGCCTGTGTAGTTTCACTGAACTACACAGGCCTCGAAAAAAAATTATCATAAAAATATAGATATATTATTATTACTATTATTATTATCGTCAAAAATATAGATATATTTTTATTACTATTATTATCATAAAAATATAGATATATTATTATTATTTTAAATCTTTTACACCAAGTAAGGAAGACACAAACAGAAAAACTACAACTTCCTGTTGACTAAGAATTCACAGATATTTTTGAGAAAGAATGAAAACACCGAGTTTATATAATTACAAGAGAATCCGACCTACATAGCCTACCAATATAAAACACCAACTCTTCAAATCCTTAAGAACAAGATTAGAAATTACTTAAAAACTATATAATGGAAATCTCAAACGCAGGCAAACATAGAGAGTACAAAGGAGAATGTTAAAAATGATATCAAGATTGTGGAATACTGATTATGAAGATAGATTAAGAATTTGTAGACTGCAGACAATAGCAAACAGGAGAAAGAGGGGTGATATGATTGTGACTTAGAAACTTCTGAAAAAGTCATACAGGATTTCAATTGATGGAATTTTCCAATTTATGGAGGGTGGGGAGATAGGGCATCCTTGGAAGCTGAGAATGAAGGCCGCCAAGAAGGGTGTGAGGGCTAGATTTTTCTTGTGTAGGGTGGTGCTTGATTGGAATGGATTGCCATTGGATGTTGTGAGTGCAAGCAGTGTGATGAATTCAAGAATAAGTGTGATAGCTGGTGTGTGTAGTATTTGGCCTCCCTCGATGAGTCTCTGACTCCGTGGAGGTATCTCTTAATAATAATAGTAATATCCAGTCAGGCAATATAAAATTCGAGGTCTTTGACTCTTTTAACAAATTGTCAGACAACATTTCAACCAATACCAACAATGGCTTACAATGATAGAACTGCTCAGCTATGTCATGAAAACAGAGAATCACTAATACTGACCGAAGTTGCAATAAAGACACAGAAATTTACGCATACAACATTAAAAATTGCCAGACCTGCAGATTATGCAGACTACGCAAAAGAAGAGGTGACATCATGGTATTATCAAAGAAAAAATACAATGTCACTGAAAAACAAAATCATTTTGAACATGTGGAAACACTAATTTTGGAAATCACAAAGAGCCACAAACATAAGTAGTATGGGTAACAATTCGGACCAGATCAAGATCAAGACAAGATAAGGAATCGTGACATGATTGATTGTTCATATGATCACGTCATTATGTGTGACATCATGAGTTTGGAATGTTTAAAATTTTCCTGGGGGAATATGTGTCCATGATGTCAGTTCCTGTGTTTTGGTTCATGTATATCATTGTGGGTGATGGTTTGAGATAGGATGCATGTCATGATTGGTGGCGCAGTTTGAACAAGATCTAGATCAAGATAAGACAAGGAATCATTGTCTTATTGAATGTATTGTTATCACATGAAGGTAAGTGACATCATTTGTTAGTTGAAATAAGAGACAATTTGATAGTTTTAAATAAGTGACATTATTGTTTTCAATGAAAAGGAAGATATATTAGTGGATAAGGATTTGTGCTGTGATTGGTGGGACATTTTAAACCAAATAGGGGCAGGGTGTATGGGGGAAGCGACGTCCGTGTCATGGATATCTGTTGTTATCAGATATAGATAAGTAAATGGTTTGCATATGGCATTATAGGTGATGGTTAGTGACAAGATAGCGTTTCCAGTATTTGGAATTTCGCTGGGCCCAGTCTTCTGTCAGGGACATCACATTGTGTGTTTGGTTTGCGTGAAGCATTGTGGGTATGTTTAGAAATACAGAATCAAGACATTATGTGTATGGAAATTTCTAGGGAGCATATGTCTCTGTGACATAACGTGATGTTTTGATTTGCCTATGGAATTGTGGGCAATATTTTTGAGATAAGATATCTTGAAATTTTCCCAGGGTAACACACACACACACACGTACGTTTTTCTTGTCAATAGATGATGGGTATTCTTAGTTTTGAGGCGAGATGGTGGCAGTTTTTAGGCATTTCTGAATAATTTAATTATATGCTGGTGTCCCCACAAAGACACTTTTTTTTCTCATTTTCATAACTAATCCGAATATTTTGATTTGTCTACACTTAAGATCCTAAATTTCCTTACTTTTCTAATTAACGTTACCTTTTTCACAAAATGTATGACTAATGGTGTTTTTAGCTACAGTCAAGAGAAATACCAAACAGTTTAAAAATATTATAATAAACGAAAAGACTTAAATGGATTATAAAAACTTTTGTATGTAGTCTACAAATTCTAATGATAATTTAAATTTACTTAGTCTTTCCAGAATGACTTCTTAATTCGAATAGATATTCCAAACTTAGTTGAATTAAAGCACAGAACAGAATTCACAGCACACAGAACAACACACATAACCTTGAAAGAATGAAATTTCTGTAAATAACCTGAAAAGCTATTTAACTTTTGTTCCATTAGATTTTCTGTAGTCCATTAATTCCTTGGCATTGGGGTGATACTAGGTTTTTATTTCCACAATGGAGAGTGTAAGGTCAAACTTTCTTTTCCTGACTGATATCTGCCAGCGATAGGTAATTTTGCATCTCTCAATGCGTATTTTTTATATGGTTCTTTTTTTTAAATGATTGGTTGTTTTTGATATTTTACTTTTAAAATTCAGTTAACTACATATTATAACCAGAATAACTGAGTAAAATACATAAATAAAATGTGTGTCCGAATTTATTTTCCCCAATTGTAGATATTTAATGTTTTATCTTAACTTGACTCATTTCCTGTCAAACTTTTGTTGTCCATACATGTGACATCCTCTGATTAGATTTGGAATTCTCTATTAGCATTTTCTTATTGCCACCACAAATAAATAAATAGTTATTTCTTATTATTTAAAATGAATATTAGATCTGTAATATAGTTTGTTAATTTCTATTACACTACAACACACAAACGTTTTTCTTTTTTGTTTAAACCAATACATATAATTCTAATCAATGAATAAATTGTGTGAATTTCTTCACTGTAGATTTTTCGGATGTATTATCTTAAACTGTGTCATTACCTTTCGCTATGCTGGTTGGTTTTATTTCCTCTATTTTACTTTTAAATTCAGTTCCCTACATATTCTAACAGAATAACTGAGCAAAATTAATAAATAAATAAATTGTATGTGAATTAACACAAAACAACAGCACACATTTTTGTTCATTAAGTTACAAATGCATATTCTATATATTATATTGCTCAAATATTAAATTAATAAATGCTAACAGTTGCACTTTAATTCCAAAGCTCTGAATTTACCTACTTATGTAACAGAAATTTATTTATTTTTCTTTCTTTAGCATTAGTAAGTTAAGTAATGAAAATAAGACAAACCAGGTTTTTTCACATTCCTAATAAACAAAAATTAAGACATTAAACTTAACACATGTCTGAAAGCATGGTTACCATATTTCATGAAAACAATATGCAACAATGTCAACCATCAAGAAAAGAAAGAAAGAAAGAAAGAAAAGGAGAAAAAGAAAGAAAAGGAGAAAGAAAGAAAATTGTAAAGAAAAATAAAATATTTACCTTCAAATAAATATTTATGATCACAGCAAGCAAGAAATTCATCAGCTTTTCAAAGTTTTGAAATTCCTGCCCATATTGTTTTCATCATTTGATATCATTTAAATGAAGAACGGGACTGGCTATTAAGTTTTGTAATGTTTTTTGATTTTCCTCTTCCAATGATCAGTATTATTTGATATATGAATGTTGATTCACTTGTTATCTGCATGCTATCATACCTTTTTATTTTCTACAAGAAAGTTTTTAAGAGTGTAGTAACTTGATGGTTTAAAATATCTAATGCCTCTGTCTGTAAATAACAAATTTTTACAGTCATATTGTTAGAATTTGTTACGACTTTTTTTCTACTCTAGTGAAGGTATCTACAGATGTAGTAACAAAATTGTCACATTTCAGTTCATTTGAACTTTATTCACAAAACTACAATTCCGTTATTTGCTTTGCTCTCTGTTTTTAATTTCCCCGGCACTAGAATGTTTGGATGGTAATGTCGTGAAATAAGTTTCAACTCCCACTCAAGTCACTCGATTTTATTTGTGTAATATGATACCTTTTTTTTTCTACAGCAATGTTTTCAAGAGTTTTAGTAACGTGTTCTGCTCAAATATCTACTGTCTCTCTGTAAAATAACCAAATTCAAACAGTCGTAGTTAAAGGACGACTTTTTTTTCTATTCTGTTGAAGGCATCTTACAATATAATAAAAAATTGTCACTTTTCAGGTGAAATATTCTTCACTAAAATTCTGGCTGTTAATTTAATATCCAATTCCTTTTGCTTCCAATAGTTGACACAGTTTCTTGAAATATTTGATGGCTTTGATGAAGAAATAAGACTTTTAATTCACTGAGTGGATTTTCAAAAAAAACCCTATGGTTAGTTTGTGGCATCAAATTTCATAAGGAAAAAAATTGTCTTACTTAAATTTGTATAACACATCTACGACACCCAATTTGTTCATTTAAATTTAGACATTTTATTTGAGTGAAATATTATTTACAAATTGTATCTACTGAATCTAATATACAGAAAATAAATAAAGTGAAGAATAAATATATTTTTGTTCCTTAATCTTGTTATTGTTCAATTTGCAGTGTTGTTCAAAGTTTCTTCCCATACTGGTGGAATTGCCATCATGTGGTTTTTGACAATGTGATTTTCATCTGAAAGTTAATTTTAATTTGATGATCCTTGGTAATTTGTTCTGTAGTAATATGAAGAGTTGCATATGTATTTTTTTAAAATCAATACATATATTTCTGAGCATTATTAAAAGCACAGAATCTTTTGTTATTGTTCCAAAAGCATTTCAAAGTACCTGTTATGTTTTAACGTTTTGGGCATCCAATTTCATTTGATATTTGCATGTTGATTCTCTCCACCAATTTCTTAGTTTGTCCAGAGATAGTAAAGTAATTTCCCATTTCAGCTGATGGTTATATTTTATTAACCAACAAGTATGTTCTTTAACTCTTTGAGGTAATCCATTCCAACTACAAGGTGATTTTGTCAATGCATATCTTAAAATAATTCCATCAGAAATACATATTTCTTTATGAAATAAATTTGTAGTCTTATTCAAAAGAAATTGACAATCAATTATAGCAATGATAACTGAAAATTCGTATTTTTCTCCCACTGTCAATTTTTCATATTCTTTTATTTCTATTACTTCATATGCACCACAAATAAATAGTTATTTATTATTATTATTATTATTATTATTATTATTATTATTATTATTATTATTATTATTATTTCACTGATTATTAGCTCTGATCTTATATTTTATATTAACTTTGTGTTACAAAATTCTAAATAATTAGAACTTTTCACAAAGAAACTTTGAAAGAATTTTGTGGCTCACCCATTATTTTTACATTAACGGACATAAATCACCACAACACAATATAGCAGCTGCAGTGGTAAACAATTACCTTAAATCCAAAGTCACTCAACTTGATTGTTTTTCCTTATACTACTGTTTACCTTACCAAACCCTGTCTTGTCCGTGACTTCAAAAATGGACCTTTCGCACAGACGACTCAATGACATGTTTTCACATGCTACTGGATATACTGCTGGTGTATTTTATATCTTACTTCGTGTGGGGGAAAGGTAAAATTTGTTTGTGTTATCTGGAGAGTACAAACCTTTTTCCTGTACCAAACATTAAGAGTTTAAGTCAGGTTTTTGGGTTAAATTATCTGCTATCTCTCTCTGTAAATTTGACCACCTTTGTGACATCATTGGACAAACCTTATCTCTGTGGCTCAAATGGTATTCTATATTATTTGTCCTTATTATGTTAAGTATTTTATCTCAAACAGCATTTTTGATGTCAGACCATGTGACTAGATCTCTCACTAATATGTCTGAAAGCATTAGGTGGTAGAAGTGAAAGGGTAGTGAAGAGGGTGACAGGAGTATTCCCTGAAATGCTCCCCACTCCCCACTCCATACCCTAACCCCCTCTTCTCTCCCCCTCCTCCAGAAGATGACATCTCAGCTTAGTGGAGATGAGCGAGCTCATCATTTGTGGATATGTTTTAGTGTTTTCACTTCCAATTGATACTGATAACTTCGGAGGAAAAAATGCATTTTTTTTGCAGGCAAGACCCCATTCACCCTCTTGAATGCCTTTTCACTGACACCACCTAATGCTATTTTTTTTCATCCCAACAATTTTGGACATATGAGTGAAAGAACTAATCACATGGTCTAACATCAAAAATGCTTTTGAGGATAAAATACTTAACATAATAAGGACAAATAATATAGAATACACTTCGAGCCACAGAGATAAGGTTTGACCAATGATGTCACAAAGTAAGATAATCTCACATTAACATCATATCCAACAGCATGTAGAAACATGTCTGTGAATCATCTGTGTGAAAGTTTCACAAAGATGATTGTGAAAGTTTCACACAGAGTTGAATCATTTGTTTTTCCTAACAGTCATGGTAAGGGTCAGGTAAACAGTACTATAAGGAAAAACAAACGATTCAAGTGTCTTTGGAGTTATGGCAATTCATTCATCCAGTGGCTATCGAATTCTGTTGTGGTGTTTTGTGTCCAGTAAAGTAAAGTAAAATAACGGGTGAGCCACAAAAGGCATTGCAATTTTCTTTCTTCAGGAAAATAGCATGAGACAATCTTCACATAGCTCTAAAAAGATGGAAACCTATTATTATTTTACAAGACATATACTTGTGATGTATTTATCCAGGACCACTTGGGAAAAGTTATGCAGGAAGTGGTCTGATATCCTCGGCTACCTGCAAAGAAGTTGACTATGAAATGGACCTCGGTGAGTGTTATATTCTGAAATGCCATGTTGGTGAACTAATTCGATGATACAGAAGCTAATGGGAGTGAACTTTTCTTTATTAGTTGTCAAGACTCTGAGAGATTTTCAACAAAAATGTACGACATTGATAATCATTTACTATTTTTGGAAACTAAATTACCAGCTATTCGTAACATGGGGAAAATTATTGCTAATCTTTTAAATTCATCAATGGTAAAATTAGACTTTCAAGATTTTATTCAATTTGATAAAGATTCTTTATTTTGAGACATTACAAACATTTTATGAAAACTGTTTGTGTAATATTTGGTGACAAAAGAATACATAGAAAGTTTAGGGAGGCATGGTGTCATTTCCAGACTGACACAATAACAAATCTATGGAGCTGTGCTTACCATAGTATCTTAAATCTCTTTTGCATGAATAGCTATTTTGACGTAATGTAACCAAGAAACTGTGAGTAATGAATATTTTCTTTATTGAACTCTTTGGAAAATGGTAAAAGTGTAAATTAAATATTGTGAAATATATTTAAGTAATTACATGTTTCGGATTTTTCTCTTTGAATATACTTGTAAATCGTATTTCAGCAAAATAAAATATGCATCTGTAAACTTAAGAAAAGATGTGTGCTTTTGTTGTTGTTTTTCCTACAGTGAATTTTTTACTCAGTTATTCTGATTAGAATTTGATATTTAAATCCATAACTTTATACCTTAATGCAATTCAGTTTAATTATTGTAAAAAAAATCACTACTGTGAAATTAATGCCCGTAACGGGAAAAAAGTGGCAAAAACTGATATCCATGAAATTAATTATTTCAGAAATTGTCTAATGCTACCTATTGACATTATTTGAGTTATCTGTAAACATTTAATTCACACAAGCGAAATCCGAACTGTTAGAATTTGGTTCTAAAATAGAAAAAAGGTTTGTATTCTACAGATAACACAAATACAAATTTTACCTTTCCCCACACAAAGTAAGATAAAAACACATCAACATTATGTCCAGCAGCATACGAAAACATGTGTTGTTGAGTCATTTGTGTGAAAGTATCATTTCTGAAGGAACGGTCAGGATTGGGTTGGTAAAGTAAACAGTACTATAAGGAAAAACAATCAAGTTGACAGACTTTGGACTTAAGGTAATGCTTCATCCACTTTAGCTGCTGCATTGTGTTGTGGCGGTTTGATTACGCTAATGTAAAAATAATGGTTGAGCCACAAAATTCTTTGAAAGTTTCTTTATGAAAAGTTCTAATTGTTTAGAATTTTGTAACACAAAGTTAACATAAAATATAAGATCAGAGCTAATAATGAGTGAAATAAAAATAATAATAAATAACTATTTATTTGTGGTGCATATGAAGTAAGGTAAGAAGAATGAAGGAAACCGAATATGAAAAATCGACAGCAGATGAAAAATATGGATTTTCAGTTATCTTTGCTATAATTGATTGTCAATTTCTTTTGAATAAGACTACAAATTTATTTCCTAAAGAAATTTGTATTTCTAATGGAATTATTTTAAGATATGCATTGACAAAATCGTCTTGTAGTTGGTATGAATTACCTGAGAGTTAAAAAACAGAATTCTTGGTTAATAAAATGTAACCATCAGATGAAGTGAGAAATTGCTTGCCTATCTCTGGACAAACTAAGAAATTGGATGATAGAATCAACATGCAAATATCAATTATTGCTCGCCAAAAGAAGAGAAAAATCAAAAACATTAACAGATTTAATTGGGAGTCCTGTATTTGATTTAAATGAAATTGGATACCCAAAACGTGCTTTTTTTGCTTTTGGAAACATAACGAAAGATTCTGTGCTTTTAATAACGCTCAAAAATATATATTATTGGTTTAAAAAAAAATAAAAAAATAACCCTTAATTTTACTACAGTAACAATTTTCCAACTTTGACCAAATGGAAATTAACTTTCAGATGAGAGTCACATTGTGAAAAACCACATGCTGGTAATTCCACAAGTATGGGAAAAACCTCTGAAGAACAGCGCGAATTGAACAATAAGAAGATTAAGGAACAAAAAGTAGATTGTATTTTTCACTTTAATTATTTTCTGTATGTTACATTCAGTAAATACAATTTGTAAATAATATTTCACTGAAATAAAATGTCTAAATTTAAATGAAAAAATTGGATGACGTTGATGTGTTATACAAATTTAAGTAAGACCATTTTTTTCCTTGTATAATTTCATGCCACAAACTAACCAGGAACTTTTTTTTGAAAATCCACTCAGTGATCTAAAAGTTCTATTTGTTCAGGCAAGCCTTCAAATATTTCAAGAAACTGTGTCAACTCTTGAAGCAAAAGGAATTATATATTAAATTAACAACCAGAATTTTAGTGAAGAATATTTCACCTGAAAAGTGACAATTTTGTTATTATATTGTAAGATGTCTCCAACAGACTAGAAAAAACAGTCATCCTTTAAGTACAACTGTTTGAATTTGGTTATTTTACAGAGAGACAGTAGATATTTGAACAGAACACGTTACTAAAACTCTTGAAAACATTGCTGTAGAAAAAAAAAGGTATCATATTACACAAATAAAATCGAGTGACTTGAGTGGGAGTTGAAACTTATTTCACGACATTACCATCCAAACATTCTAGTGCCGGGGAAATTAAAAACAGAGAGCAAAGCAAATAACGGAATTGTAGTTTTGTGAATAAAGTTCAAATGAACTGAAATGTGACAATTTTGTTACTACATCTGTAGATACCTTCACTAGAGTAGAAAAAAAGTCGTAACAAATTCTAACAATATGACTGTAAAAATTTGTTATTTACAGACAGAGGCATTAGATATTTTAAACCATCAAGTTACTACACTCTTAAAAACTTTCTTGTAGAAAATAAAAAGGTATGATAGCATGCAGATAACAAGTGAATCAACATGCATATATCAAATAATACTGATCATTGGAAGAGAAAAATCAAAAAACATTAGCAAACTTAATAGCCAGTCCCATTGTTCACTTAAATGATACCAAATGATGAAAACAATATGGGCAGGAATTTCAAAACTTTGAAAAGCTGATGAATTTCTTGCTTGCTGTGATCATAAATTTTTATTTGAAGGTAAAAATTTTATTTTTCCTTATAATTTTTCTTTCTTTCTTGCTTTTTTTGATGACAAAAAAGGAGAGACATTGACATTGTTTACATATTGTTTTTAAGAAATATGGTAACCATGCTTTCAGAGATGTGTTAAGTTTATTATCTTAATTTTTGCTTAGGAATGCAAAAAACCTTGTTTGTCTCATTTTCGTTACTTAACTTACTAATGCTAAAAAAGAAAAATAAATAAATTTCAGTTGCATAAGTAAGTTCAGAGCTTTGGAATTAAAGTGCGACTGTTAGCATTTATTGATTTAATATTTGAGCAATATAAAATATAGAATATGCATTTGTAACTTAATGAACAAAAATGTGTGCTGTTGTTTTGTGTTAATTCACATACAATTTATTTATTTATTAATTTTGCTCAGTTATTCTGTTAGAATATGTAGGGAACTGAATTTAAAAGTAAAATAGAGGAAATAAAACCAACCAGCATAGCGAAAGGTAATGACACAGTTTAAGATAATACATCCGAAAAATCTACAGTGAAGAAATTCACACAATTTATTCATTGATTAGAATTATATGTATTGGTTTAAACAAAAAAGAAAAACGTTTGTGTGTTGTAGTGTAATAGAAATTAACAAACTATATTACAGATCTAATATTCATTTTAAATAATAAGAAATAACTATTTATTTATTTGTGGTGGCAATAAGAAAATGCTAATAGAGAATTCCAAATCTAATCAGAGGATGTCACATGTATGGACAACAAAAGTTTGACAGGAAATGAGTCAAGTTAAGATAAAACATTAAATATCTACAATTGGGGAAAATAAATTCGGACACACATTTTATTTATGTATTTTACTCAGTTATTCTGGTTATAATATGTAGTTAACTGAATTTTAAAAGTAAAATATCAAAAACCAATCATTTAAAAAAAAGAACCATATAAAAAACACGCATTGAGAGATGCAAAATTACTGATCGCTGGCGGATAATAGTCAAGCAAAGACTGTTTAAACTTATACTCACTGCTGTGGGAATATAAACACAATATGACCTCAATGTGAAGGAAGCAATGAAATACCAAACAGAGAGAAATTCTTTGGGAAGAATAGTCAAATAGTTTTTCATGTTATTTAAAGAAATTTCATTCTTTCAGGCTTGTTTGAATTGTGCTGTGCTGAGGATATATGCTTTAATTTAACTAATTTTGCAATATCTATTCGCATTAAGAAGAGTCATTCTGGAAAGACGATAAGTAAATTTAAATTATTAGAATTTCTAGACTACATAAAAAAGTTGTTTTAATCCATTTAAGTCTTTTTGTTTATTTTAATTAAATTATTTTTTGAAATGACATTTGGTTTTTCCCTTGACTGTAAACTAAGAACACCATTAGTCAAATGTTTTGTAAAAAAGATAATGTTAATTAGAAAAATACTGAAATTTAAGATCCAAATTTAGACAAATTAAAATATTCAGATGAATTTTCAATGTGTGAAAAAAGTGAGCATTTGAGGGGACACCAGCATGTCATTAATTCATCTTCAGAAATGCCTAAAAACTACCACAATCTTGCCTATAAACTAAGAATACCCATACTCATCTATTGACAAGAAGAAAAGTGCGTGTGTGTGTCACCCTGAGAAAATTCCAAGATATCTGAAAAACATCACTCATAATTCCATAGGCAAACCAAAATATCACGTTATATCACAGAGACATATGTTCTCCAGAAATTTCCAAACACATAATGTCACGATTCCTTATTTCTAAACATCACCACAATGTTAGACGTGAACCAAACACACCATGTGATGTCCCTGACAGAAGACAGGCCCCAGCGAAATTCGAAATATTGCAAACTCTATCTTATCACTAACCATCCCCTATAATGCCATATGCAAACCATTTACTTATCTACATCTGATAACAACACACATCCATGACATGGACGTTGCTTCCCCCATACACGCTATGCCTATTTGGTTTAAAGTGTCCTACCAATCAGAATCATGAATCGTTATCGACTAATATATCTTTCTTTTCCATTCAAAACAATAACGTCACTTATTTACAACTAACAAATTAAATCACTTATTTTCATCTGTTATTTTGTTCAGAGTGTCCCACCAATCACAACCCGATCCTTATCCACTAATATATCTTCTTTTTCTATTCAAAACAATAACATCATTTATTTACAAGAAACAAATTATGTCACTTATTTACAATTAACAAATGACATTACTTATCTTCATCTGATAACAACACACATCCATGACACGATTCCATATCTTATCTTGATCTTGTTCAAAGTGCCCCACCAATCACGATATGAATCCTTATCTCGAACCATCACCCACAATGCCAAACTCAAACCAAAACACAGGAACTGACGTCACGGACATATGCCCCCAGGGAAATTCCAAACGCAGATGTAACACACAATGACATCATCATATGAACAACCAATCACATCATGATTCATTACCTTATCTTGATCTTTGTCTGGTCAGACGTGCCACCCATACTACTACTAACATAGTATGAAACACAGAATAAACATAATATACAAATCCCAGATAATAATCCACTCAGCTTTCTTCATGAGTTAGGAGCATGGCTAAGCGGCACAGAACCCCGTACAACACATTGGCTCATCCTAACAGGACACATTAATATAAATACTCTTGCCCACACTTCTTCAATCACTAACACATACCGTGATATATATATGCTAAGTCAGTACAATATAAACCCTACCATTAACTTCTCAACAAGAGAAGAAATATCGAGCAACCAGTAACACAATCATGCATTGATCATATCAACATACGGGCTCTCAACCATACATATGCATCATCAATAGTTAACGTCAAAATTACCGATCAGTACTTTGCGTTACATCCATTTTATTACGTTACCTACTCCCCTTCCATGACCACAATAGTCGACGAAACTCGATCATATTAAAGAGCATTGTCGATAACCATGTAAAAAATACAGAC
The DNA here is from genome assembly GCF_054136105.1 of Typopeltis vanoorti. NCBI lineage: Eukaryota > Metazoa > Arthropoda > Arachnida > Uropygi > Thelyphonidae > Typopeltis > Typopeltis vanoorti. The sequence continues at coordinate 38,018,949 of NC_143574.1, forward strand.
TGGAATTGCCTACTGAAAATAAACGATCCTGTAACATTATACGAGAATTTTCAACTTACGTTCAAAGAAATATACAAAAAAGCAACAAAGCCTACATAAACGAGGTGAAAAACAGACAACAATCCATGGATAAATGACGACATACTAAATACTATTACTGTAAAAGAAAATCTATGGAAAAAACTAAAAAATTCACCCAGTAACACACATTTACAAACCCTATAGAAAAACACAAGAAATCAACTAACAAAAAATTCGTATGGTAAAAAGACACTACTACTTACAGATATTCATGGAATATAATGACAACATGAAGCAAACATGGGCTACACTCAACGAATTAGTAACTTGAAAAGGGAAAACTACAGCACAAGATTTTATTGCAAAAAGCTTCGGTCAGGACACAAACCAAGAGGAACTAGCAAACTCATTCAACCATGCCTTCACAAACAATATCACACAAGTCAAAAAAGACAAACTACCAACGATCAACAAAAAACTACCGACACAAAGTCAGCAACAAACGATGTATTTTCCACCAGTAACAAAACAGGAACTGAAAGAAGCAATCCTACAACTAAAATCAAAGACCATTCCAGGAATAGACAAAATAAGAATCACAGACCTTTTAACACACTTTGAACAAATAAATCCAATACTTTCAGGACTCATGAACATTATATTCGAAACTGGCATTATACCACAACTAACAACTGCAATAAATATGCCAATTTGCAAATATGGTAAAAGAAAACATACTCAGAACTACAGACCAATAGCCTATTCTAACAGTCATTTCAAAAATTCTAGAAAAAACAATACACAGCAGACTACAGAACTACATACATTCATAATTGATACACATATATATATATGAAATCGAAAAGCACATCACATTATTAGAAGACATCGCTGACGCAATAAACAAAGACTCGACAAAAACAAGTACGTCTTCCTTATAGTGCTTGCTTAACCAAAGCATTTTATAAACTTGAACATGACTTAATACTCACCAAACTATACTCAATAGGTATAAGAGGAAACTGCATACATGGTTCAGGAACTACCTCTCAAACAGAACACAAGTAACAAAAATAGGTACCTGTCACAGCCGGGGTATACAAATAGAACACGGTGTTCCTCAAGGCACCATATTTATCACTCACTCTATTCAACATATAAATTAATGATGTTCATAACATGGCCATAAAAAGTCAAATATTTCAGTACGTAGATGACACCACCCTACTAGCAATCCACACAGACATCAGCATGACTCTCTCTCCAAAGCAAAAAAAAAAAAAAAACTAAATGAAATCACAACATACTTCTAGATACGAAATTAATAACGGAAAACTCACATACAAAGATTATTTAATAGCATAATTTTCGCCTGTGTGTGACAAGCATCTTGAATACATTTTAAACTCAAATTAAACAATAACTGACAATTCCAAAAAAAGCGCCACCTAAGTGTAAGATAACTAAAAAGCTCGTGCAGCTCGTGTAAGATAACTAAAAAGTCAATAAAGTTCCTAACAAATATATATATATATATACAATACAAAGTTAGGAAAGATTAGCTGATTTATAAAGTACTGTCACCCATAAAGGGGATAGACGTAAACCATCGGATCTGTTTAAGTTAGGAGAATGAAGTAAAGTTTCACATGTTTCTTTATAAAGCTGTTCCATGAGGAACCGACTTTTGTGAAGGACACTCTTGTCATTTTCCAATGAACTCTATGTCTAGTGAAGATGGCATATTCTGCAAGTCCAGGCTGTTCAGGTTTAAAGTATTTAATATAAGATTGGTGTTCTTCTAGCCAAATAGAGGAAGATCACCCCACTTACAAACTAGCCAAGCATTTAGCCAAAGCGCTGTCACACTATACTGGCAACACACCATCACACATAAAAAACTCAGCCCACTTCAAAGCCAGTATAGAAAACCTTACACTGCAACATAATGACATAATGGTCAGTTTTGATGTCTCCTCCCTATTCACGAATGTGCCCCCTCAAAGAAACCCTAGAGCTAATCCAAGCTAAATTTCCTACCGATATCTCAGCCCTATTTCAGTTTACAATGAACTCAGGTTATTTCGTTTGGCAGGAAAAATTCTACAAACAGATAGTGGGGACAGCCATGGGTTCACCACTTTCCCCACCCTTGGCCAACTTCTTTATGGAGACTTTTGAAGAGAAAGCCTTAAACTTAGCCCCACAATAACCTACCATATGGCTTCACTACGTTGATAATGTGTTTGCTATTTGGCTACATGGCCCGGATTCACTCCTCTCCTTCCTAACACACTTAAACAACCAACACCCTAGAATCAAGTTCACCCTGGAAAAAGAGGAAAACAATAACCTCCCCTTCCTAGACACACTAGTCACCCGCCAACCTGATGGAACCTTGGTTTTCTCAGTTTATAGAAAACCCACCCATACAGGGGAGATACATTCACCAACAATCCCATCACCCCCCCACAAAACATTATGGAGTTATTAAGACACTATTCAACAGGGCAAAAATAATCTGTTCAAATGATCAAGCCCTAACCACTGAACTAAATCACATCCGTGACACTTTCTCAGCCAATGGCTATCCCCCCCCCAAAAAAAAAAATCCAAAAAATACTTAACCCAGTTATCCATAACCCACCACCCCTTCCCCTTCACAAAAAAGATTACTCTAAATCCATCACCATTCCCTACATCCGAGGCACCTCGGAAAAAAATCAACTAAATCTTAAGAAAACATGACTTAACCACTTGTTACAGACCACATAAAAAATTGGCATCCCTTATCCGCTCCACTAAAGACCAACCACTTCCCCTAGACCTACCTGGTGTATACCAGGTCCCTTGCAGCTGTAAATTGTCTTACTTTGGCCAAACAGGCAGGACAGCAAATATCAGAATCTCAGAACACAAGGATTACATCCGATTTCACCAGTAGAGCCACTCTGGGCTTGCAGACCACGCTCTGGATACTCGCCACAGAATAAGATGGAAGAAAGCCACAGTCATACACCGCAGCAAGTTCAAGTATGAAAGACTATTCATGGAATCAGCCTCAGCCCTTAGGAACATGCCAAACCTCAATAAATTTGGATGCATGAGACTGCCCCAAATTTGGGAAACATTTATCAGAAGAACTTCAGCCCAAAGGCCAAGAACCACCAATATAGCCCGCCAGGGGGCACCATCAGGACTTTAGGAAAACGTTAGCTTCCTAGCTTCAGTTCTCATTTGCTGTTATGTAGTACTTGTGTGCATGTGTCTTTGTATTAAGTTCCCAAGAAGATGGCAACATGACGTTTGCCGAAATATCGGAAAGTATATATTAAAGTTTATTTAATTTATATTTCTAGTATACGCTGTCAATTCCTTAAATATTAGTTATTACTAGACATAGAGTTCATTGGAAAAAGACAACAGTCCTTCACAAAAGTAGGTTCCTCATGAAATGTCTTTATAAAGAAACATGTGAACGTTTACTTCATTATTCTAACTTAAACAGATCCCAGGGTTTACGTATGTCCCCTTAATTGGAGATAGCACTTTATAAAGCAGCTAATCTTTCCTAACTTTTTGTTGTATATATAATTTTTTTTTTGTTGTTGTTAGGAAATTTATTGGCAATTTTAGTTACCTAACACCAGCTACTTAGGTGGCGCGTTTTGGAATTGTCAGTTATTTTTAATTTGAGCTTAAAATATACTTAAGATGCCTGTAACACAGAGGCGAAAATTATACTATTAAATAATCTTTGTAAGTGAGTTTTCCGTTCTTAATTTTGTATCTATATGTCTACTCACAGTATACCTTTATTAAAACTTGACACACTTGTACCAAACGACAATTGTAATCAATGGCACCAAAACATAGATGTTGATAATACACAACCCAAGAATCATATGCCGCGCATCACTATCGATACACTGTCACACATACCGCTGCATTAACAACAAAAATACCTGCTAATATCCAGAAATCAAACCTGTAACACATGCAAAATACCTCGGTCTCTATCTAGATTGCCACCTTAAATGGACAAAACATATAGAATACCTACATACCAAACTCCGGATCATCGCAGCAAAACCTTTCTAAATAAAAGACGTTATTACATCCAACGTAAACAAAAACTCCTATATAACGGTATCTGCTAATCCCTACTCAGATACGGTATAACAGTCTATGCAAACACATCAACCAGTCACCTAACAAAACTAGAAACATTACATAGGAAAATTGTGGGAACAGTGATTTGGACACCTTACACGCCACAACCAATATCTGACCAGCACATGGCAACACACAGAATCCTGAGCATTAAAAACCTGAAGTACTACATGACATTAACAAGGAATTACTTCAACATCGGCTATCGAAACCACAGAGACACATATCATATAACACGACCTACAACAACTCTATACACCCTTCAAAAACTCATACGGTTCTCTTTTGAGATCACATCAGATACCTACGCAACTCAACAACCTACCAAGAAATTTAAAACACATAGATAACTACAGAGTATTAAAGCACGAACTCTGGAAAATATACTAACAAAGTTAATATATTATTAACACTAATATACACATCACAAATCACCAGCATCCAATGCCTACATCCCATCATAACCAGTAACAACAACATAAATAGTGAAGGATAAATCCCACTCTCTTCATAATAGCTAACCCAAGCTTCGAAGTAGGTGGGATTAAAGCGCCTCACTCATCTACACGTAATCCTTATAATTAAGAAATGCAGATTATGTAACAATATAGTCAGTAAAGTATATAACAATAAAGAAGATACTGATTATTATGTGATAATATTATTAATATTATATTACTATGTAACATGAAAAAATAATGTGATAAAATGTTATCTTCATTATTATTGAAATCTCATTATATGTAGCACTTAGTGCTAAACTTTGTAAAATAATATCCTGAATGTTACTCAAGATGATTATAGTGTATATGTAAATATTTGAAGTATGAAAAAAAAATATCACCATCGTCATTAAATATAGATTTATTATTATTATTATTATTATTATTATTATTATTATTATTATTATTATTATATTATTACACAATAAACACAATATACAGACCCCCAGATAATAATCCACTCAGTTTTCTTCACGAGTTAGAAACATGACTAAGCGGCATCGAACCGCGTACAACACACAGGCTCATCCTAATAGGAGATATTAACATAAATACTCATGACCACGCTTCTTCAACCACTAACACATATCTTGATATACTAAGTCAGTACAACATAAACCGTACCATTAACTCCCCAACAAGAGAAGAACTACTCATTAACTCACTAACAGAATCATGCATTGATCATATCAACATACGGACTCCCATCCATACATATACATCATCAGTAATTAACGTCAAATTTGCCGATCACTACTTTGTCTTAACTTCGTTCCCCCCACCACCACCACAAAAGTTGACAAAACTCGATCATACTAAAGGGCATTGTCGATAACCAAGTAAAAAATAGAGGCCGGAATTCCCTACTTAAAATAAATGGTCCTGTAACATTAAACGAGAATTTTCAACTAAAGTTCACAGAAATATAAAAAATAGCAACAAAACGTACAAAACGAGGCGACAAACAGAAAACAATCCATGGATAAATCACGACATACTAAATAGTATTACTGTAAAAGAAAATCTTTGGAAAAAACTTAAAAAGTCATCCAGTAACACACATTTACAAACCTTATAAAAAAACACACGATATCAACTAACAACAAAAATTCGTAGGGTAAAAAGACGATACTACTTAAAAATTAATGGAATATAACGACAACATTAAGCAAACATGGGCTACATTCAACGGATTGGTAACTCGAAAAAAGAAAACTACAGCACAAGATTTTATTGCAAAAAGCTTCGGTCAGGACACAAACCAAGAGGAACTAGCAGACTCATTCAACCATGCTTTCAAAAACAATATCATACAACTCAAAAATGACAAACTACCAACGATCAACAAAAAACTACCGATACAAAGTCAACAACAAACGATGTATTTTCCACCCATAACAAAACAGGAACTGAAAGAAACAATCCTACAACTAAAACCAATGACCATTCCAGGAATAGACAAAATAAGACTCACAGACCTTAGAACACACTTTGAACAAATAAATCCAATACTTTTGAAACTTGTGAACATAATATTCGACACAGACATTATTCCACAACAATTAAAAACTACAGTAATTACGCCAATATACAAACACGGGAAAAGAAACGATACTCAGAACTACAGACCAATAGCTACACTACCAGTCATCTCAAAAATTCTAGAAAAAATAACACACACCAGACTACAGAACTATTTACAGAAGTACAACATCATCTCACAAAACCAATACGGATTTTAGAAAACAAAAAGCACCATTACTTTATTAGAAGATATTGCCGACACAATAAACAAAGCTGTCGACAAAAACAAGTACGCCGGCCTTATACTGCTGGACCTAACCGAAGCATCTGATACACTTGAACATGACATACTACTCCCCAAACTATACTCATTAGGTATAAGAGGAACACTGCATACATGGTTCAAGAACTACCTCTCAAAGAGAATACAAGTAATAAAAATAGGTACATGTCACAGTCGGAGTATACAAGTAAAACACGGTGTACCTCAAGTGCCATGTTATCACCCACTCTATTCAACATATACATTAACGATGTTCATAACATATCCATAAGAAGTCAAATATTTCAATACGCAGATGACACTGCAATACTAGCAATCCACACAGACATTAACCCAGCTCTCTGCAAAGCACAATAAGACCTAAATGAAATCACAACATACTTCCACCAAAACGCAATTCTAATCAACGGCACGAAAACACAGATGTTGATAATACACACCCCAAGAATCATGAATCATACGCCACGCATCACTATCTATACATTGTGACACATACTGCTGCATTAACAACAAAAATACATGCCAATGTTTCGAAATTAAACCTGTAATACACGCAAAATACCTCTATCTCTATATAGATTCCTACCTTAAATGGGCAAAACATATAGAATACCTACACACCAAACTCCGGACCATCGCAGCAAAACTCTTCCAAGTTAAAGACATTATTCCATCCAACATTAAAAACTCTTATATAACGGTATCTGCGAATCCCTACTCAGATACAGATTAACAGTCTATCCAAATACATCAAACAGCCACCTAACAAAACTAGAAACAATACACAGGAAAATCGTGTCAACAGTGATCTGAACACCTTACACAACAACCAATATCCCAAAAACACATGGCGATGCACAGAATTCTGAGTATTGAAAACCTGAAACACTACATGACATTAACAAGGAATTACTTCAAAATCACCTATCGAAACAACAGAGGCATATATCGTATAACACGACCTACAACAACCCTCTACATCCTCACACCCTTCAACAACTCATACGGTTCTTTTGTGAGATCACATCAGATACCCACGCAACTCAACAACCTACCAAGAAAGTTGAAACACGTAGATAACGACAGAACAATAAAAATGAACTCTGGAAAATATACCAACAAAGTTAAGAAACCATTAACACTAATATACACATCACAAATCACTAGCATCCAATGCCTACATCCCATACATAAACACTAGCAAGAACATAAATATTGATGGCTAAATCCCACTCTCTTCATAAAAGCTAACCCAAGCTTCGAAGTAGGTGGGATTAACTTGCCTCATTCATTTACAAGTAATCCTTATAAACAAATGCAGAAATTTGTTTGTATAATCACTCTTTCTCAAACTTTGAAAAAAAAAATTTTTTTACAAAAAATTATGTATAATCTTTATTGTTAATATTAGAACGTGTGTTGTAAATACATAATATAGAAGCAAAAAAGTATTATTAAAAATTTTAATTGAAATCCAATGTAGAAAATGCAACGCTTAGTGCTGAATTCTGTAAAATTATAAGTTGCAATGTTACTCAAGATGTTTATTGTATATGTAAATATTTTAGCAATTAGTCAATCAATCAATTATTATTATTATTATTACTATTATTATAACTACAACAAGGAAAGTAAAAACAGGAAAAAAATACCAGTTTATATGGATAAGAGACAGCAAAATATTCCTTAAAATGACATAAGATGCTAAGCCAATCCAAACAAATATCTGTAGAAATAGGCTGCCACATTAAAGAGAACATTGATATATCGTAAAGAATGGAACAACTTACCAGCCCACCTGAACATAGATCACCAAGTAGATGTAATCTCCCCCGAACATGACAACAGCCGCATATGAAATCGATAACAGAATGGAAACAAATGACTATCCCCCAAAATGGACTATCTATTTTCCACATCAACATTAGGAGCATTCAAATCTACTGGTTGACCCCGCAAGCTTCTCTGAAGGAAGATATAGAAAACACAGACATTTAATACTGACTGAAATATCTACGACAAACGAAGAGGCAACCGTCTATCAAATGCCACACTTCCAACAACACAAACACTGCAGACACACAAAACGAGGTGGTGGTATAATAATATTTACCAAACGGACTAGAAGCAACAGAAATAAACAATAAATTAGAATTTTCAGAAAACATATGCATCGAAATTAAAAACATCACACAAGAAAACCCTCATGATATTAAACGAAATATACAGAACACCCCACTTAAGAACTACAAAATTTCTAGATGAATTAAACAGATGGCTTTGAACCACGGAAGAAGGCGCCTCAGAATACTTGATAATAATAATAGGCGACATGAATATAAATACCAGGAACATAAATAACAATGCAGATGAATACCTAGATCTCTTATCGCTATATAACCCATCCTCATCCATACAGTCGTAAACGCGTGAAGAGATAGTCGGAATGGGTTGGGAAATAAGTTCGTTCCGTTTTTCAGAGTGGAATGAAACGCATTTTATTTAGTATATATAATACATACTAGTCAGTTATATATTGACCCTCTTTATCAATTACCTCTTGCCATCTCTCCACCAACTTCATTATGCCGCTTTCATAAAACTCCTAAGGTTTACTGGCGAAAAACTGATCCAGGTGTCTTTTGAGAGCCTCCTCATTAGCGAAAGATTTCCTGTTGAGAGAATTCTGCCACGATCGGAATAAGGGGTAATCGGAAGAAGCCAGGTCCGATGAATATGGAGGATGCGGCAAAACATCCCAGCTAAGACGTAACAACTTACACCGGGTTGTTAACGATGTGTGGGGTCTGGAATTGGCAAATCGGAAAGACAACTCCTTTCCGATTTGCCAATTCAGGTTTTGTGCTAATTGCACGGGTCAGTCGCGTTAACTGTGAGCAATAGACAGTTGAATCAATCGTTCTGCCTGACGATAACACCTCGTAGTGGACAACACCTTTATAATCCCATCACACAGAGAGCATGATCTTCTTTGGGTACGATCCCGCATTCGAGGTTGTTTGCGGCGGTTCACTCTTGTGCCCCATGATCTTTTACGTATCACGTTATCGTACACGACCCATTGTTTTATTTACCGTAATCATCCACTTCAAAATTGGGTCGGTTTCTTAGCGACGTTGCAGCAAATCACGGATGGATATGCTAGTCATGAATATTGGCCTTAGTCAATTCATGCGTCACCCAAACATTGAGTTTTGAAACATATCCCAGCATGTGCAAATGGTTTTCAATGCTTGTATGAGATATGTTCAGTACTGCAGAAATATCCAGCACTGTTTGTGACGGATTTGTGTCGACGATATCCTTCACAACACTAGAATCAACCTCGGTTGGGCGACCGGCGCAACACGCATCTCTGACGTTGAAATCTCCAGAACTAAATTTGGCAAACCACTTTTAGCATACGCGTTCTGTTAAGGCCCCATCCCCATATACGCTGCATATTTTGTTATGGGCCTCCGAACTCGTTTGCCTTTCTTGAAATAAAAAACCAAAACATGACGGTAATGTATGTTATTTCCTTCGATTTCTAAAAATGTTACACACACGCAACTGAAGTAGACCGAACGAAAATTCACAGAAAGGTTATATGAAATGTCGCCTTTCAACTGCACAATAGCGTTGCGAAAATAGCGATAGGAGAAGCGGCGTAAACTTGTACTAACGCATAAACCGAAAGAAAACACCACATTCTGCATTAACCAAATAAATATAAGGGCCCCTCCAAACAGCCACACAGCAGCCGTCATAATATGCAAACTGGCGAACCATTATTTCACAGCATTACAGTTACACACTGAACCAGAACCCATAAAACTCACTGAGACTACAAAACAGTATTATAGCATTCTAAACGAAACAATAGTAAACGATGAAATCATATAAGCAGACTGGATTCATATAGCATCTTCAGGCTTTGCTGAAGCTGTATATAATAATCTTAAACGTGCATTTAATAAAACAAAGCATTAACAAAAATAAAACACGTTCCCAAACTAAACAGAATCCATGGATAACAGATAACATATTAATAGACATACAAAGAAAAGATGCGCTATGAAAACAACTTAAGAAGTCGCCGAACAATATCGCTTTACAAGCTGAATACAAAAGAAAACGTAATCTCCTAACAACACAGATTAGAACGGCAAAAAGAAACTATTACAAAAAGAAGACCTATCACTTGCAATTCCATAAATTAACCCTAACAGAGTACCACGAATACACGGAATCAGACCAAAAGACATCAAGAAACACTCAACCAACTTACTTCCAGTTATACTAAAACTGTTAAATGAAATCATCGAAACGGGACACATAACTGAAACACTGAAGACTGCATTAATCACACCCATACATAAACATGAAAAAGAAACATTATAAACAATTACAGACCCATCGCCACGTTGCCTGTAATCAATCAAATCATGGAGCGCATCGAGCATTGCAAACTCTCCATATATGTTCAAAAATTGCAAATCATACCCAAAACACAATATGGCTTTCAAAAACATAAAGGAACAGCAACACTCCTGGAAGATTTCACAGACCTAATAAACGCTGCATTGGATAAAAAATAGAATAACATTAGTCGTTTTCATTGACCTATCAAAAGCATTTCAGGCAATAACACACAAAACCTTGTTAAGGAAACTTACACATGTCGGAATCGGAGGTCGTCTATTGCAGTGGTTTAAACCATACACGAAAAACAGGAAGCGCATCACACGTATAGGATCAGCGTACAGCAAAGTGGTACATGCAGCCTGTAGCGTACTGCAAGGAGCTGTTCTGTCTCCCATTCTATTCAACATATACACACACGACATAAGCCATCTTCCCCTAAAAATAATATATTCCAGTTTGCAGACGACACGGCCATAGTATCCATTCACAACAAGGCAAATATCGCTTACACAAATATGCAACACGACATCAATCAAATCATTAACTGGCTAACCAAAAAGGGCAAGTATATCAACCCAAGAAAAACAAAGCTTATGATATTAAAAAGTCCCTAAACCCTGCCCATAGAAACTAATTATCTCTCTGTCCAACATTCATCCTCCTATACACAAAGTGCAGAACCTAAAATCACAACCATCACACAGATGAAAACAACACGCTATCTCGGACTTCACTTCGATACCGATCAAAGTTGGAATAGCCATACAAACTACCTACACACAAAACTTAGGATAACAGCAAGCAAACTATACAGATTAAAAGACATTGCCCCAACCCACATAAAAATACTATTCTATAAAGCATTATGCGAAAACATTTTAAGACATGCAATCACATCATACGCATTCCATGCAGACTTCAAACTTATGAACAATGGTTGCAAAATAAAATGACAAAACTGATATTCTGGAACAACCCAAACTTATGCGGGCAGCATGGATAGAACACAAAATATTTAAGGTGAAAACTATTGTGCCTTATGCCACAACACAGTCATGTTAAAACACTACTTCAGTACAACCTATAGAGTAACCAGAACAACATATCAGATAACAAGACCAGGGTCAACAAACTACATAACATCTAAGTACAATAATCACTACGAAAAAGCCACCCGAAACTTCTACGTACCTGACATGATAAACAAACTGCCGTTCGACGACAGAAACCTAGTTACCTACAAGGAACTGAAACAGGCGCTACATAAATATTATAGCGAGAATGAAAGTTAGAGAAATTCCTCTTTCTCTCTCTTTCAGTCACTCACAACACACACACACACAACACAAAAAATCTATAACAAACCCCCTCTCAAAAAACACCATTAGAAGTCGCAAGCAAGTCCCCAAATCCAAGCCCACTTGCAAAAAAGTTAAACGGTGCACAAGCAGCAGTAGTCTTCTAAGCATCTACCTACAAATAGTAAAATCAACACTTGGCTTGCGACAGGCATAGAAACAAAACCACGAAACCACCGCCATCTATTATCTTCCTCAGATAAGCTCTGCAAAGCTTCGAGGAAGAAATCAGAAATTTCACCCAAAGAAACAAGTAAATATTATAATCGATTTAATAAAAAAGTAAATCATTGTAAATTTAAATGGATCATTGTAAATGTGTATGTGAAAAAGATGTAAAATACTCTGTTAATAATCATTACCAATCCAATTTAAATAAGATATTTTCCTAGCATTCTGTACAGAAAAAATATTATATAGATTGATAGATAACTAACAGATCCTGAGTAACAGAAGTATAACTGATTGTAAACTATTACGAAAATTGTTATTACTACAAATAACACCCGAATTGTTGTACTATATAACTTGCACACTGTACAAAGTATGAGATAAATTGGAATCTGAATTGAACTGAATGTGAAAAATTGTTGTATTATCTCTTAAATGTTATGTAGTTATATTACGCTACCGGTCGGGATGTATATGTATGTCAACATTTTCATGGATGCGAAGTGCATATTAAAATTGTAATACCATTGATATTACATTGAAATTTATCATGGATACGAAGCCTTTGGGGGTGCTTATTTGATCTTTATTGGAACTTATTTGAACTTTATCTAAGCCTATTTTCGACGGATTCCCGTGTTAGGCGAACTCTGGCACGGGCAAGTGGGTTTTTCCTTCCAGCAACTCCGGTTTTTCATCCCATAATCTCAAGAAAATTGACTGCAGAACTCACATTATTTCAGACAGTAACATATCCTGTTAACGTTAGGTACCACTAGATGACATCACTTGTTTGCCTATCTCTTCACCGGTGCCGTATTTATATAAGTGATAGACATTGGCCCGCTATCTCTGATTGCCTGCCGGTGGAGATTGAAATTCCCTCTCAGTCTCCAAAAGCTAGAAAGGGTTAAAAGGCCTTTCCTACTCCCTATGAGGGAATAAAAGGCGTTAGCTGATTTATTTATTTTATTTATTATTATCATTAAGAGAGACCACCAGGGAGTCAGGTACTCATTGAGGGAGGCCACATACCACATGCACACCAGCTATCATAATTTCTTGAATTCATTCCCACTGCACGCACTCGCGACATCCAATGGCAATCCATTCCAATCACACTCCACCCTATGACAGAAAAATCTAACCCTCACCCCTTCTTAGTGCCATACATTCTCACATTCCAAGCATGCTTCCTTGTCCTTTCCCAGCCCTCCATGAATAGAAAAAATTCCATCAATTGAAATCTTGTATGATCCTTTCAGAAGTTTGTAAGTTTCAATTATATCATCCCTCTTTCTCCTGTTTGCTAGTATCAGCAGTGTACAAGTTCTCAATCTTTCTTCATAATCAGTATTCTACAATCCTGATATCATTCTGACATTGTCTCCAATATATGAACATCAAAATGGAAATCAGGTGACCAGACCTGCACACAGTGGTCCAAGTGGGTCTTATCAAGTGGCAAAATTACCTCCTTATTTTTACATGTTAACGTTCGTTTTAGCATTGCGATTATCGTTTGAGTTGAATTTGTAATCTTTTCCATATGGCCCCTGAACTTCAACTTCCTATCTGCTAGCACTCCTAGATCCCTAGCCTCATCAGTTTCTTTCTAGTATAATCCCACCAATATAATACGATGTTGGATATCCAAGCAGAATAGTTAGATATTTAACTAAAATTCCCTCTGACATTAAAATCAAATCTAACACTCTTTGACCCCGAGTTCTTTCTGTCACATGCTGCTTGAGGAAGGTGTCTTGCAACAGCTCAAAAAATTCATTTTCATTCTTCTCATGGGATTTCACTACAACTGAATCAATATTTGGATAATTAAAGTGTCCCATTATGATTTCTCTTATTGTGCTCATCATTTCTATTTGGTGATCATTTCTTCATCACTAGCAACCGATCCATCAGGTCTGTAACAACGCCCGACTATGTAATTGATCTTGTTAGATTCCACCTCACACGGGATGGCTTGAAACTCACTGCCACACGAAATACTGCTACTAGTAGTACTACGATCATAGGTCTCACTTCTAACTGGATTTAAGTCATCCAATATCACTTGTTGTTATTTAGGAACGTTCTATAGTTGGCACCATAATTCAGTTCTGGCGAGTTGAGGGTTCTAATAAGGGTGTTCCAGAACAGGCGCAAGATTAGCCCTTGGTTCCTGTTAAGGTTTTGTATACAGCGGTCAACTGTTTTGGCCTGCTTACAAATTCGGGAGCGGAAGTCCTCCTCCATGTAAGGAATTGTGCTTCTATTCTACTGTATGGTATGGTAATTTCTTGAGAAATGAAAAACTAACACCCCGATTTTTCTTCTCTGTTATTATTGACGTCACCTATGTGTTCTTTTTGCCTAATTTCAAGACTCCTTGAAGTTTTGCCGATGTAATTCAAGCAGCATGAGCAGGGTATGTTATAAACTCCAGCATATTTAGAGGAAGGATGGCTATCTTTTGGAGATCTTAAGAATTGTCTAATCGTTTCTGTAGGTTTAAAGGCCACTCTTATTTTATGTGGTCTAAGGAATCTAGCAATCGTATTGGAAACTGTCCCTAAGTATGGAATGACGATGGCAGAAATATAACGTATATCATCTTGTTGTCTTTGTCGGGGTTCAGAGAAAAGTGTCTTGTGGACGAGTCTTCGAGGAAATCCATTCAAGGAAAGGTTGGTAGATATCAGGAATAGTTCTTTCTGGAGATCTTGTTGATCTGTTGTAAGGAGAGAGAGGCATGGTTCTTCAGCATGTGTAAAGGAGTTCGGATGTCTCTTTCATAAAATTGTGTTGCCTGTCATTTAGTGCGCAAATGCTCATTTTAATGTCTGATTTTGTTATTAATGTCTGGATTGTAATAATAATAATAATAATAATAATAATTTTAAAACTGTAATAACATTTTATTTATCATCATACAGAGTATTTAGATATATACAATAAAGTATACTATTATATTTTCTGTTCAGTACAAATGTAGGGTACAGTGATTTTTAAAAAAAAATATAAATGCACATATTTGATTTTTCAATATCGATATCATAGCTTAATTATTACAGCCTATTTACACATACACAATTTTTATATATTTCATTTTATTTTTTTAATATCAGTATCTTCTTTATTGTTATATACTTTACTGACTGTATTGTTACATAATCTGCATTTCTTAATTATAAGGATTACGTGTAGATGAGTGAGGCACTTTAATCCCATCTACTTCGAAGCTTGGTTTGCTTTTATGAAGAGAGTGGGATTTAGGTTTCACTATTTATGTTGTTGTTACTGTTATGTATGGGATGTAGGCATTGGATGCTAGTGATTTGTGATGTGTATATTAGTGTTAATAATATATTAACTTTGTTAGTATATTTTTCAGAGTTCGTGTTTTAATGTTCTGTAGTTGTCTATGTGTTTTAAATTTCTTGGTAGGTTGTTGAGTTGCGTGGGTATCTGATGTGATCTCACAAAAGAACAGTATGAGTTGTTGAAGGGTGTGGGGATGTAGAGAGTTGTTGAAGGTCGTGGTATACGATATGAGTCTCTGTTGTTTCGAAAGGTGATGTTGAAGTAATTCCTTGTTAATGTCATGTAGTGTTTCAGGTTTTCAATGCTCAGGATTCTGTGTGTTGCCATGTGCTGGTCGGATATTGGTTGTTGCGTGTAAGGTGTCCAAATCACTGTTCACACAATTTTCCTATGTAATGCTTCTAATTTTGTTAGGTGGCTGTTTGAAGTGTTTACATAGACTGTTATACCGTATCGATAAATATTATTTAGATTAATTTAGATGAATAGTTTAGATAAATACATAATAATAATGGCTTAGATAAATTCGCAATTTTATCTATTAAATGAGGATAAATTAATGACACTAGAAATTTTAATTTTGATCAAGATAAATATATGAAAGCAATTTCATTTGTCGAACACTATAAATACTTAGGAATATTAGAAGTCAGTGATATTCTCCACTCGAAAGTTAAACAAACAGGCAACAACAGAATACACCAAAAGAGTTAGAAATATTCTAAAAACCAAACGAAATGGATTAAACACGATTAGAGCAATAAATTCTTGGGTTACACCAGTCATCCAATTCACAGCTGGTTAACATTCACGAAGTGATGTTGACCAGTTGTACAATTAAGAATAGCTGGAATGGGTCTGCTGCAAGTGAGACAGAGTGTGGAAGAAGAACATATTGGTTTAAGAAATTACATCGACAATAGCTCTCAGCCAGTGCTTCAAGCAATTACAAAAGAGGGCCTTCTAAAAGCAAGAGGAAATAAATCCGATTACAAAAAGGAACAACAAAATATCCGATATGTGCGCTGGAAAAATAAACCCGTGCATGGCCAATTTCTTCGAGATACTGATGACAAAATTGACGTGAACAAGACATGGCAATGGCTACAACACGGATACATTAATAAAGAAAGAGAACGATTTATTAGCAGCTCAAGAACAGGCATAACAAACTAATGCCTGTTCTTGAGAAAATTTTCAAAAAAAAAAACAAGAAACAAAAAAATTTTCATCATCAATAATAACAGCAAATGCAGATTATGCGATCAGAATGATGAGACTGTTGAACATCTAATCAGTGCCTGCAGCAGCAAAATAGCTCAAACTGACTATAAATACCGTCATGATCAAGTGGCCTAAATAATTCATTGGCATGTTTCCAAAAAATGTGGCTTTCCTGCATCTGCTAACTGGTGGCAGCATAAAATAAAGACCGTATTGAAAAACGAAACAGCTAAAATTCTCTGGGACTTTAGAATACAAACATATGGGCATTTGGAACACAATAGACCTATCATCACAATTATCGAATATTGACAGTTTTGGATTATCGATATCGCAGTACCCAATATCAATAATAATAATATTAATAAATAATAAAATAAAATACCAAATAATAACTAAACCAATAAAAATCCCCCCGAAGGAACATCGCCTTGTCGTGACGGTGGGGCTTGCATGCTTCAGTGGTGTTGAGAGCTATTCTGGCGGTAGCATAGCTGCCAGCAGGGCTACCCTTGTCTGACAGGTCTCAACTGAGAGCCAGACTAACAGTGTTCCATCCCTCATCTTAATGGTGAAAAGAAAGCAGAGATCCATACCGGATCAGTCGACGTCTGGGTCATCAAGGACTGTGTCAGATGCTGGGAATCCTGGGCATCAGGCGACAAGTGGGCTACAGGACCCAGCTCTCCTTGCTGGGCAATCAGGGCAGAAAGCTGAAAAGGGACTAGAAGAAACCAAAAACGTAAAATATGGACCGTAGAAGAAAACTGAGAAATTATGAAATGTTTTTACAGATCAACATCAGAAAAACGAGGTTTCAGAATGCTAATGCATTTAATTTGGAAACAAAAATTTCCAGAACCTGCAATAACAGAACAAAGACTTATGGACCAAAAGAATTTCATTTTCCGTCACAAAACATTTACTGAACTTGAGCTGCAAGAGTTCCGTAATAAATCAACAACTCCAGTAACAGAAAATCATTAGGAGGTAGCTTTATCAAACTTTGGAATTCAACTCAGTAAACATCAAGCTGAAGACATACCTCAGAATGTTTTGAGAGAAGGGCAGTGTAAAATGAAGTCAGGGATATTGGAACATATGAACTCCATAAATGACTGTATACTACTACCACCATTAAAATCTTTACAACAAAGGCTAAAACAGCTCCTCTGAGACGCAAATGCTGTAATTGAAACCATCACAACTAACAGTATAAAGGAAACAAATCAGCTCCTATACAGCACGGTCTATATCATTACAGTGAATCTTGGTTGCAAACCGCAAGAGCAAAAGCCGAGGATGAAACAATCTGCACCATGGAAAATCCCGTTAAAATGAAAGGTCAGCAGTCTTCGAGCTAATCTAAGCAACTTAAATAGTTTTAAACAAGGACGGTTGAAAAATAATAACATCAAAAACAAACTGATTGACACATATAATTTGGCCAACAAAACAATTGCTGAAGTTACCGAAGAGCTAAAACAAAACATTATAGCGACTGCAGAGAAAATTAAAATATGTAAAGCAAGAATAAACCAATATGTGCTAAATATGAAATTTCTACAGAACCAACGTCAGTTCTTCCAGTCTCTCCGGAGAAATACAAATGCAAACCATCATTCACCCAGAAAAGAAGAAACACTCAAATTTTGGAAGTCAATCTGGGATAATCCTATTGAACACAATAAAGATGCTTCATGGATTAAGGAAATAGAACCAGAAATGAAACAAAAACAAATGCAAAATGTCATTATCACTAAAGAAATGGTCAGTGTTCGAGCTAGAAAATTAAAAAAACTGGAGTGCACCTGGCAAAGACGAACTGCATGGATTTTGGTAAAAACATCTTACCAATCTACATGATCGAATGGCAGAACAATTTAATTATTTGTTGCAGTCAGGCTCAGTGGAAGACTGGATTATATCTGGGCGCTCTTTTCTCTTCATGAACGATAAGGATAAGTGTGCAGACCCAAGTAACTATCGTCCAATAACATGCCTACCAACTATGCTTAAGCTGTTCACTGCAATCATAGCAAATTCCATATACCCTACTTAGATAATCAGATTTATCCGATTGAACAAAAACGCAATATTCAAAATTCTAGAGAAACAAAAGACCAAATCCTTATTAATGAAATGATTCTCAGAAACTCAA